>NW_026991505.1:2172500-2257500 GCF_036370855.1 Dromaius novaehollandiae
ACGCCCCGCCCCACCCTGCGCGCGCACCCCCACCCCCACCCCGGAACTCCATTTCGCCGGCCTGCTGCGGCCTTCCCCGCCCGTGTGCCGGGACGCGGGAGGGACACACGGGTGGGGGGACGGCGGAGGGAGATGTTGGCGGAGAAGGGCGATGCGCGTGGGCGTGGAATCTCCTGCCCTGAGCGCCTGGATGGAGCTCGAGAGTCGCTGGGCGGCCGGGGGGGGAAGGAGGCAAAGATTCTCCCTTGGCTCCCAGCGGCGCGCGGGCCCCGAAGCTTTGGAAGGGAATGGCCCCGGCCGGGGAGCGAAGGGAACGCGAGGGAGCAAGCAGGTGATAAGGAGTGCGAGGGGGACGTGGCGGCAGTGGCCGGACAACAAGACAGACAGACAGACAGACAGGAAGACAGACAGACAGATTTAGATTTGTAAGTGAGCACCTTCCCCTGCCGTAGGACTGCACACCGCTTTCTATGCCAAGTAGCAAATGAGCAGGGCTCCCGAGGAGGTCGGGGTGCGGGGTGTCGGCAAGCAGAACCCCTTCCCCACAAACAAACAAGTAAAGCATACAAGCGTTTGGGGCGGGGGGTGGGCACGCGGCCGGCTGGCCTGGTAGCGGCCGGCCCAGCGGGTCCACCTTGGCTGGCCCGTGCACCCGGGCCTGGGAGGCTGCCTTTGCGGTGGCCAGAGGATCTACCGGCTCTGGGAGTCTCGGAGGGACGAGCCACTTGACCCGGCTCCAGTGGCTCTTCCCCGCCTTCAATTCCTCCAGGGCCAGACCCCCTCTCCCCATGCTGCCAGTGGTGGTGACAGCAGGGGTGGCTGGGGGGGCAGGAACAGGAGACCCCTCCTCGCATAAGCAGGGGGTCTGGGTCCCATCTTATTTCCTCCTTTCCCCAACTCAGGTTCACCTGGTGGCCAGCAAAGGCAGCAGTGGTGTGAGCAGTGGCCAAAGTCTGCATGCCAGCAGGAGATGGCAGGGGTAGGTCCACGTGTCGGCCTCCAGTGTATCTTTGCCCATGGGGTGGACGTGGTGCTGCTCACACGCTCCGGTCCCAGCAGCCATTTCCCCAGGAAAGGTGTCTGTCCAAGTGCTGGCCCCAGGCAGACCTGTTATCACTGTCCAAGGGTGGGCAGCTGGGCAGTAGCATTCAAATGGGAAATTCCCTGTCCCAGAGTGATCTCTCCTGTTCCTAGCAAGCGGAGAAGGAGAGAATGAGAAAACTGGGCCAGTCGGAGCTCTCAAGGCTGTGGAACTAAGAACTTTGAAAATGCACGGGGGCTGGGGGAAGGGGCACCAAAGGGGTGCAGGCACTGTGCTGCAGAGTGGAAAGCCTGTTCCCATATCTCTGGATACTGCCTTGCAGTCCAGGATGCCTGGATCTGAAGGCATAGCGTCTTGTGTGGCATGCTGGCAGCAGAAGCGAAAAGACTGGGGTGGGCAGTGTTTCTAGAGCCCAGCCTCAAGGGTAGTCACAATGAGGTGTTCAAGTGGGATTTTTTTTTCTTTTTTTTTAAAGTTAAGGGGTCTCTCATAACTGCTCACTATGAAAGTCTGTTGTTGTCTCTAGGTGACACAGCAGTGGAAAAAGTGCAGAAATATCAGTACCTGGGGGAAAAGGAAGGAGTATGACAAGAGCAGAAGAACTGGAGTCCCCGGGGTTTCCCAGCAGGTGCTTGTGGGAAGTGGTAGAAAGGCAATGATGGGTTCCTTACCAGCCTTGGACTCTCCGGCAGCCACGTGAAGCCTCTTCAGTCGGAGGGCTCTCCTCCCCTCTCTGCTGTTGACATGCTCTGCATTTTTGCCAGCAAAGGTAAGACAGTTTTAATTTAAATTGGCAAGCATTGTATGTGACTTTGTTGTTCAAAGTCCTTCTTGGAAGGCAACAGTGAAATTCTTCCCACAGATGACATGAGTCTGCTCAGTCTTCTGTACTACTGAGTTTTGCTATTGCCCAGCTCCCTTGTGGTCGAGGGTGAACATGGGTGGGACAGGAGACCAAGTTCCCAAAAGACACTTCACCAAATGTGACATGGGCAGGTGGGCTGCTTACCAAGCCCACTCAGTTCATGAAATAGCCAAATGCCTCATCATCTAATTAGTGATGTGCATGAATGCATCAAGGGACTGAGCTTGGCAGAATCAGCAGGGAAAGAAGAGCCTGTTGAGCCTCAGTGCAGGCAGCCATGCCCTTCTCACAGGCTAGGGGAGGCTGTGCTGGCACAGCAAATCCTGCCAAATTGGCAGAAGATGTGTTGCTTCTGCAAGAAGCTCCTCCTCTGCTGTGGCACTGAGGAAGTGTCTCCAAGGAAAAGGCGCAGAGAGTTCACACACAAGGGCTGCATCCAAATTTTGGTTGCATGCTGGGAAAGTGGCTGGCACATTGCAGAGGCTAACGGCATCCCCAGGTACTCCTCGTGGCCTTCTGTGGTGCAGAAAGCCCTTTTGCATTCCTCCTCCTTATGGGTTTGGAGCCAAGTCTTTTCCCTCTTGCAGGTCCAGCTTTATGCACTACCAGGTCCCCTGGGACATTCAGGGAGCTCTGTGAAGAGAGACAGGGGGTGCCAGTTCTTTACTCTCACATCATTCAGCCCCCTGTAATCCACACAGGGACATCCTTCCTTCTCCCCTGCCCCCACATTAAAAGAAAAAAAAGTGAGAGAGAAGAAAAAAGTATAGCCCCTCCCTTGCCCTTGCCCCCACCCCCACCCAGGGGGGAAGGGGTTAGAAGGACAGGTGAACCTGTGCTCCAGATGGTTCCCCTCAAGGGCTGTTATCTCAGGGCATGATGAGGTAGAGATGCCCCCAAAGGACAATTCCTTCCCTGGCATGAAGTCATAGAAGCAGCAGGGTGGTAGGGTTTCTGCATCTTTCTTTCTGAAGAGATCCACACAGTCACTGTACTCACCTAGGAGCATTGCCAGGGAGGTCCTGCAGAGGTATGGTCTTGACACTTGGGGGACTTTGCTCTAGCAAGGCAAGCTCAGCCCCAGCTGCCCACTGACAAGGCACGAAGAGGTCCTCAGGGTCTGGAGAATAAGGTTCCTGTGCTCCATACAGGGGGACACCCCTTCTTGGGCCATCCTGAAGAGCCAGGAGGTGACTGCTGTGCAGCTGGTGTGTGTTGGGAAGGGCTCTGAGGAAGCAGGGAGCACTGGGGTCAGTGGACTGATGACCCCCCATAGCCTTGGTCAGTGCTCAGGAAAGGGTTCAGGGAGCTGGGGATCAAGGGATGCTGTGGGCACAGGGGAAGGCAACAGAGCTTTCAGGGCTGTGAGGTGCCTCTGCATGCTGAGCCCAGCCTCCTGGAGGACTCCCAAGTCCCTGGGGAAGGCAGTCTGCAGGACTGCCCTGGGGACTGGCCCCAAAGCAACTCCCCAAGGCCAGGCCTCCTGGTGCTCAGCTGAGGGCTTGAGGGGGCCTGAGCTAAGCATTAGGGAGCAGCAGAAGCAGGGCTCCACCCTCAGGGAAGGCAAGCCAGCAGTCAAGGGGGAGGGGCTGGGGCCCACAACCCAGGCCAGACAGTGAGCTCAGCAAGTGGGCAAAGTCCCACAGCAGCAGAGCCAGGTGAGCAGAGCAGGGTGGTGCCAAGAGGTTCTCCTGAGAGCCCAGGGATCCTCAGGCAGGGCAGTATAACAGGCCCCATGCAAAGTCCCTCAGGCAGGCCAAGCAGCACTTGAGCACCAGAGCTGGAGCACACAGCCCTAAGACAGAGCTCAGGCATAGCCTGAAAGCCCCAAGCTGAGCATTGATAGAGCTGCTGGTCAGAGGGAGCAGCTGAAGGCCCCAGGTGAGGTTGGTCAGAGCAATGAAGGCTTCCAATGAAGGCCTCTGAGTGCCCTTGGGGTGCTGGGTGTTTCCAGTTAGTCCTTGGCTAGGTGGAAAGGTCTGGTAGAATGAGCAAGGAAAGAAGAAAGAGCCTGTTCAGCTTGACTCTAGTTTGCACTGCAAAGAGACATAGGAGGTGCAGAGGAAGCAGGAGGCCCTGCTGAGGCCCTGCTGTGGCCTGGGCACCAGTACAATAGCACTGTCCTGATCTTTTTTTCTTTTCCACTGGCCCAGTGAGGTTGGGGCAAGCCCCCAAGGGGCTCTGCCTTCTGCTGCCAAGTTCCCAGTGTGTGTTGGGCATGACCTGCTCTGAGGACAGCATCAGGTGGGCTGTCTGAAAGGGGTGGTCCAGCTGTCAACCAGTGTCCTGGATGTGCTAAGGCAAGCTGAGGGAGGGCAGAAGCTTGCTTGTTCTTGCTCTGCAGTACCAGTTTGGACCATAAAAGTGAGGCCTCCTGATCCTTGTGACTTTGGGAGTTTTAAGCAGGAGGTGTGCTGGGGGGCTGGGTGGCCTGGCCCTGCATTCCTGCAAGGCCCGTCAGCCTACCATCACCACTGTTGGTAGTGACAGCGATAGGGGCAGGGGGAGCAAGGGGTTCTTCCTCACATGAGGGCTGTACAGCTCCGTTTTTTTTGTTTTGTTTTGTTTTCCTCCTCTTTCATTCCCTTTCTGCCCTGCTTGGGAGCAGGCTGA
Source organism: Dromaius novaehollandiae (assembly GCF_036370855.1). Lineage (NCBI taxonomy): Eukaryota > Metazoa > Chordata > Aves > Casuariiformes > Dromaiidae > Dromaius > Dromaius novaehollandiae. The sequence goes on from NW_026991505.1 coordinate 2,177,021, forward strand.
GGTGGTGGCTGAAAAAGGTGATGGTGTCTGCCAAAGTCTGCTCAGAAAGGGCACCCCCCTTTGTCCCCCCCGCCTCCCCCCCCAATCCTGGGTGATGGTGGCAGCAGCAGGTTGGCAGGTCTGGCTCTGACATGTCTTTCCCCATGAGGCAGGCTGTGAGGTAGATGTGGTTTTGCTCTCCCATCCCAGGGTGGGTGCATGTGAGAGATGCTCACTCTGCCCTGCTGTGGGGTAGACCTGCTGTCGCTCTCCCCCCATGGCCCCCGTGGTTCCCTGGAAATTGTTTCTCCTGGTGTTGGCTGGCCCTCTGGAGGGCACTCATGTGGGCACAGGGTAAATGTGGGGTCACCCCGCCAGGTAAATCTGGTGTCCCTCTAAGGTCCAGGTAGTGCTGCTGTCCCACCCCAACCTCAGCTGCAGCCAGGTGGCCATTTTCCCCAGTCCTGGTGGGCAGGCCAGAGCAGGGTCAACATCGTCTCCATGCCATGCCATGCCATGCCATGCCATGCTGCGCTGCACTGCGCTGTGCTGCACTCTGCCCTGCGGCCCCTCAACCTCGTAGCTCCCATTCACTGGGCTGGTGTGCCCTTCCCTGTATGGCAGGGGAAAGAGGTGGGGGAAGGTGTGGTTTTTATTTTTCCTTCCCTTAAGCAATACCACCTGCCTCCCCCCACCCTTGACCTTGGCAATAAACAGGCCTCCCAGAGAGCTTGGTCTGCAGGGTGTCCAGGGTGGTGGTGGGATGTGGGCCAGGGATGGTAGGGGGCAGATGTCAGCTGAAACAGGTGATGTGCACAGAATCTGCTTCCCTGAGTGCCCAGAAAGAGCTTGTGAATCCTGGTGGGACGGCCCTGCTGCGGGCACTGTGTGCCTGTGCAGTGTTGGGGGCAGATGCAGTGGGGGTGCTGGTCAGCCTGTGGTCAGAGATTCTTCCTCTGCCACAGCAACATGCTGGCCACAAAGTTTAGGAAGCTGGGGCCAGGGAGAGAAGGGAACACAAGCAAGCAAGCAGGTGACGATGAATGGGTGGTGGGGAGGCACATGGGGTGGGGGGGATGGACAACATATTAAAAAAAAAGAAAGAAAAAGCCCAAGTGGTGAGTGTAATAGCACAGATTTGTAAACAAGCACTTTCTCCTGCTGTGGGGAAGTCCTTGAATAAAATATAAAGTTAGATGCACAATCAGGCAGGTGTAGCCAGTCTTTAACTGCTGCTCTTATGCTTAAATTAAAGTTAGGGAGACACGTGGATTTTATGTCCGCATGGACAGTGAGATAAATTATAGGTGATTTTTTTTATTGGCATGTCTGGAGAGAGCAATTTGTCTTGGGAATGCATAGCCATTCAAGATAGGAACTTTCTGCACTGGTCTTAGCAGCACCCTTCTGACACTCAGTAGCTGAGGCTCAGGTTTCTCTTGCAGCTCTGGGTGGGACAATGCAGTTGAGGGGTTGACACAAAGAGCCAGGTATTTTCCAGAGTTGCCTGGTTCAGGCACATTCACATCTGTACTAAACAGCACCCATGGCTTACAACTGTTGGTGACACCAGACTCTTCAGTAGGTTTGGTAAAAAACCCTGTGGCACTTGGCCTCTTGAGTCTTCAGCTGTGAGGGAGCAGCAGGGGCCAGCCACTCCCAAAGGGGTGGGGAGCCAGTAGCCCAGGGGCATAGCTCAGCTCCCATGGCAGGGGCCTTGGGCAGCCAGGGCCCAGGTGAGGCTGCTCAGGGCCATCCAGGCTTCTTAGTGCACTCAGGGCTCTGACAGAAGTCCCAGGAACTCACAGAGCATTTCTCCTAATGCAGTGCTTTTCTGCATACCTGCCCAGGACTCACTCAGCAGAATCAAGGCGTCAGCAAAGTCCCATTTGGATTTTGTTACCACAGTGCCAGGAGGGATGCCTTCTTCCTCCAGCTCAGGCTCAAGCTTGTCTGCATAGTAGTAGGCACAGTAGGACTCTTGTGCATTCCTTCAGGTGTGCCACTAATGAGATGACCAGGCAGGTAGCTCTTTCCTGAAGCAAGTTTGTGCCTATGTGCCCAGGAGGTCCCCTGAAGCTGAGGCCGGGATCTTCAGTGCCTGTCTGAATGCTGTTGGAGGAGTATATGTGTGCAGCTCCATCACAGCCATGCCTATGGCTGGCCATGAACTTTGCTGATCTGGCCTGTGGCCTGTCGTTCCAGCTGGACTGCAGACCTACCTTGTCACTGTGGACTTGCCCGACCATCACTGGACTGGGTCTGACCCTGCTTACCATCAGTGGTCCTGATCCTTCCTTGACTTGCTGGTTAGGCCTCAGCTCTGCCTCATCACCACAAAATTGCCTGAAGACTTGGCCTCTTGGTTGAACCTGGCTACCACCTCTGGGCCTGCCTGGCAAAACTTTCTTGGGTACTGCTGGACTGGGCCCCGGCTGGAGAGGCCCCTGCACTGCCAGCCGTGTAATGAGCCTTGGTTCCCAGCTGCCCGTTCCTTAGGGAGCAAGTGGGCCTCCCTGCTCCCTGCGAGTTCCCTTGGGCCATCTCAGGCCCTGGGCAGAGCAGCATGGGGCCTGGCCTGCAAGTGTGCAGGGCCTTGCCCCTGCGATTCCTCCTGCGTGGCCAGCCTTGCCAATGGCTCGGATGTGCCCACTGTGCTGACCCCCTGCTCAGCGGGAAGCACCTGAGTGACCCCTGCCCACCCGCAAGCAGTGCTGCCCATCCCTTTGTGGCTCCCTCGAGCCAGCTTGCAGCCTTCCCCGCTGAGCCTGGCAGGCCCTGTGGGGCTCTCTGGGGCTAGCTCAGACCCTTCCCCCAAAGCCCGCCCAGCCCTGTGGGGCTCCCTGGAGGCAGCTTGCACCCTGTCCCCAGAGCCCATGTGGCCAGGAATGCCTCAGACCTTTCCTCCCCAAGCCTGCCCAGCCTCTGGGGCACCTCGTAGGCAGCTGGAACCTGCCCACAATGCCACAAGTCTCTGATGCCAGGTGCCTTTCCCACTTCCCCATGCCTGTTTGAAGTCTGTGTGCCATGAGATATACCTGCCCACAGGAATTCAGTCCCTCTCCAGCAAGCCCCTGAAGCCAGACCTAGGTAAGACTGAGGACACACCTTGCTGGGAGGGGAGGCTTCTCTTAGGGCCCTGAGTGCACTGATTGGCCTTAGTGATGCTGCTCTTCAGAGGGAACTTGACAGGCTGCAGCAATGGGCTGGTGGGCACCTCACTTCTTTCAAGCAAGGCAGCTGCAAATTCCTGCCTCAGGAATTTGGAATCACTCCCTGAAGCAGGACTGGCTAGGGCCAAGTGCCTGGAATGCAGCTGTGCTGGGAAGGAGCTGGTGTTCCAGGTGAATAAGGAGTTGAAGAAGTGGCAAGCACAGAATGCTGTCAGGGAATGGTGGGCTTTTCTGCTCCAGCAGTCAGGAGCTATAAAAGATGTGGGTAGAGGCAGGGCTGGAGACGAGACTATGGCATATGTGCAAGGTCCCTGCAGGCTGGAGATCCATGGGTGCAATGGAGGTGCCACTGTGGGAGCCTGGCATGTGGCAGAGATGGCTCAGCCCTGGATGCCGAGGGTGGGAGAAACACCCCCTTGCCCTCGGGGCAGTCCCCACAGTTCAGCAAATGAGCCCAGCAGGAGGATGGAGCTGGCCACGTACCAAATGTCCTCCCCACAGCACTAGCATATACAGCCAGCCCTGGGAATGGGTGATGCGAGGGGCTGGGTCTGTGCCAAAAGACCTGGGGCAGTTTTCCTGGTGTGTTTGTGCAACAAGGACATAGAGCGGCCTCCTCTCTTCTGGCCCTTCATGTGTTTTCAGGGGCCTGGCTCTGCCCCAGGAGCACACTGGTGTGTGCCTCCCGCACAGGTGAGGGCCTCAGGTTAGTGCTTAGGCATGGGGTGGGGGCTTCCCACCCAGGCTCTCCCGGACCCTGTCCCAGCTGCAGCAAGAGTGCAGGAAGGCCCCTTACCTGCCCAAAACAGGTCCTCTCTCCTGGCTGCCACCTGGCAGCCCTTCCTGTCCTCCCGCGCCTGCCTCCAGCTCCTGCGTGCTTCGCTGAGGCAACACAGAGCACCTCCTCATCAGCACCCAAGCGCTCTCCCTCCTGCCTGCCTCTGCCTCTGCCACCCCAGCCACCTGCGGCCCTCCTGCCATGCCCTTCATTTTCCCAGGAGCACCTCACAATGCCTGCCTCATGCTCCTCACCAAGCAGCTTCCTGCAGCGCAAGTGACCTCACAACCTTTAGCCCAGCCCTCGCACCTTCACCTGTTGCTCTCTTTCACTTGTCTCTTGTCTCTCCTCTCATCTCCACCTCTTTTCACTCCTCATAGCCACTGCCCTTCCTCTGTCTCCCAGGGGTCAAATGTCTTTGAACTTGCCTTTGAGGATGGGTGCAAGGCTCTGGGTTTTAGGAATGTTGTTAGTGTGTAGAAGTGAAAGTATAACCCTTATGAATTAGCCTTTGGCATCAGGTGATGCTTTGTACTCTGTGGTTAGTGTGCAGGGTTCACGGAGGTGTAAGATCTCTCTTGTTAGTGTTAAGGAGGAGAGTTATTGTTTTGGGAAAGCCTTAGGCAGTAGGTTCCCTCTTTTATTGAAGGTTTCTTGTCGTTGAATAGTGTATGAGGTAGCTTTTTGGCACAGGATTTAGGCTTGAAGTTAGGGATGAGGCTTAGGAATGTGAGCCATGGTATTGCCTAACACTTGACAGATAGGACCCAGGGCATGAGATCTGGAGTTTAGTGGTGATCTTGAGATCAGAAAAGGGGTAATGGGTTCCAGCTTCAGCTTAGCAGTGAGGGGTTTAGGTTGCAACTGTAGGAGGGGTAGAGGTTACAGGCTAGTGGCAGGGCTTAGGGTATGAGATAGGGCTGAGGGGTACTGGCTCGTTGTAGATGAACAGCCTGACAGAAGTGGCTTCACAATCACTCTCCCAAACACATTGCCCTTAGCTGAAATCCCCTTACCTACCATGACGTGACATCTCTTGTGGCTGAGATCCTGAGCTCCCTCATGGCCTCACCTGTGTTTTATTTCTGCTTGACACTCATGTGCTGAAACAGTAGGGACCCCTCCCCCAGTCGACAACCAAGTGTTTTCCCTCCAACCTGCCCCTGCCTTGGCCTTCCCAAAAGAAAAGGCACAGGGCAGCAGCACAGAGCCCAAGCAGCACAGCCCAGCCTGGCTCAGTGGCTGATGACTGTGGCAACACCCTCAGCCAAAGGTGGGACCGGGGGCTGAGGCAGTGGGCACCTCTCGGCTGACACCAAGAGGATTAGCATTTGGTGGGTTGAGGGTGGGTGCCTGGGACCTGCACTGCCAGGGTGAGTTTGGTGTGGTTGGAGCAGAGGGGCCAGCCAGCGCTTTCTGTTGGGACAGTATCTGCAGTCTCAGGGTCCTTCTCTCAGACCTTGGGAGCAAGTGAAGCCTTGGTGTAAGTCTTCCCATTAAGGGAAGGCTGACTGGGCTGGTTGGCTCCTGCAGGGAAAAATAAGCAACACTTCAATTGATTTCATAGCCTACACTGACTGCAGGCCTAAGTGAGAGGCTTGTGCTGTGAGTTCAGGACCACGGCATTACCTGCAGGGGCCAGTGCAAGGATGATAGCTCAATCCCTTACTGGGGAAAAACTTGCCACTTTCAGGGCGTTTATTTCTGTGGGCTCTCCTAGAAGCCCCAGGTATAAAAGGACACAAAGTGACCAGCAACAAAACCCTCATCCTATCAGATAACACTTAACAACAGCAACGTGTAACTTCTGCATCTTGAACTGTCTTTGCATCGCCGCTTTGACATCTCAGGCAAGATGGATGCCAGCCTCTGAACAGGGAAAGTGCATCCTTTTTGCCTAAGGCTGGCTTCATGGCACTGAATTTGTAAGAGATCCAGGGATACCGGGGGCAGGGGCAGAGTAGAGGCCAAGGCCCCCCTCTCTAACTGCCTGAACAATCAGGCAGTGCCACTTGCCAGAGGAAGAGAGGACAGTTCTCTGGTGTTCACACTGTCTCTTCCTTCACAGCCCTCCATGGAGCCCCAAGTGAAGGACTGCAGAGCTGCTGGGTTTGTGCTGACTGCTCTTGGCAGGACCAGGAGCTCTGAGATGACCAGAGTGCATTCCACACAGGCAGAAGGAAAGCTGTCACTGCTGCCAGTTCCCCAGGTGAGAGCAGGGCCTGAGGAAGACACATGCAGAAAGATGCAGGCTAGCCATGCTTGGGAGGGAGCACAGCCTGTGAGCTGAACCTTTGCTGGCAACCAGCTGCTGCTTGCTTTTGCTTTGCTGCAGCTATTCGCCCACCTAGTTGCACGGGCAGCTGAGCCACCCACAGCACTTCTGCCTGCTTGGCTCTGTGTGAGAGCCTCAGCCCTGCACAGGGCAGCTGTGAGCTGACTGCTGTGGGCTCAGCACGGCAGCCCCTCCACCGGCGAGTGTGTGTACAATGGGGAGCTTCACTTGTGCCAAGGGGGACTCATCCAACCCAAGGCCTGGCAATGTGCTGGGCTGGCTGGCCAGCCCAACCCAACAGCAAGCTGCGCTGCTTTTCCTCTCCACCTGTGGGAGGGGCTAGGCCATGCCATGGCGAGGGGGTGAACAACTCGGCGGGGGCGGCAGCACCCCCTCACTGGGAGAGGGGAGCAGCACCAATCCTGGCGGCCCTGCTGGCCTTCCCCACCACTGCGCCCCAGGGGGAAGGAGCGAGGGCTGCTGTGCAGCTTTCGGCGTGTGGCACCTCATGCGAGATGGTGGTGCACGCATGGAACCGACTGGGAATGACCCTCCCTCCAAGACCAGCAGAACATTGTGCATGTAGGCGGAAGGGCGAACCCTCTCTGCACATGATCCCTTTTTGGGAGCAACAGACTTGCTAGAGGAGAAAGTGACCTCGAGGAGGCATCATCTCCCAACCGAGGAACACCTGGGTGGCACGATCTGTGGCAGGTGGGGGTCCAGCAGCTCTAGGATGGAGAGGTGGACACCCCCCTTCTGCACACACAGTGCCCCTGAAGCACACCCAGGGGTGGGTGGCACCCACTCACCCCTTCTCGTTCACCACCCTGCCAATGGCTGCTTGCAGCTGGCACCCGACGACCTGGGGCTGAGACCATCGCCAACACTTCGCGCAGGTTTTTCGGATGCCTGGGAACTCACAGGGCCACTTGGCCTCGCACAGCCGGGTTCCGTGAAGAAGCCCGAGGAAAGGGGGATAGAGAGCACACACCTCCTTTGCTGCTCAAGCGGGCAGCACCTCGCACACGACGGGACGCACACTGGAGAGGAGACCCCCCCGCCTGAACATCGGACACCGCGACACGCCATATGACGGGGAGCACAGAAGAGCTGACCTGCCGGGGGCCCTCTCCAACGTTACCCAAACGACCTGATCAGTCAATCGAGTGCTGAGCCAACTCACCTGCCCAGCGTGGCCACCAAGGAGGCAACCGGCGGCAGGCATGGTGTGTGGGTGTGGGCCATCGTCTGCAAGAGGTGCCCACTCGAGGCTCAACACCAGCACCCCCCACGCTCCCTGTGACAGGGAAGCAGGGAAGCACCAGCCTACCGAGAGGCCTCTACGACATGTCCCAGAACACCTCAGTGGGCGTTGCGTGCAGGTGTGGATCAGCAGCCATGGGAGCTTGCTGCTCCAGCTGGAGCACTGGCACCGCTCTGCTCCCTGTGGCAGGGACCCATGAACAAGGCCCTCAAGCCGCTGGTGACTGGGCAGAGCCGCACAGGGCACCCCTTTTCTCGTTGGACCGCCCTGCGCTCGGAAGGCTCACACACCACAAGCAGCACCAGGCCTTCCTCAGACGTGGGGCTCCTCCAGGAAGACCTCCTCGCCACCCCGAGGCTGGCCACCCACAGCCACGTCAACCTGCTCAGCCCCCCAAGACCCATCGGAGCCGCGTCAACCTGCTCACTCCACTGAGACCCCCAGAGCCAGCAGACTCCCTTCGCCACCACAAAGGCAGCCTCCAAGGCCCACGTGGCTGGGCTGGCCACTGCCAAGGTGGACCCGGTGGGCCAGCCACTACCAGCCAGCCTGCACCTCCCACCCACCACCAAACCCTTTCCCATTCCTTGGAGAGCTTCCTCTTCTTCCTTGCTGCCTGTGTGCTTTGGTCCTTTCGGGGGCATCTGTTTGCTCCTTTTGGGGATCATATTGTTCTGTTTGTGGTGGTGGTGGTTTCTTTGCTGGCTGGTGGGGTTTTCTTGTGTGTGTTGGAGGAATGCAGGGCCAGGCCCCCCCAGCCCCCCAGCACACCCCCTGCTTAAAACTCCCAAACCCACAAGGATCAGGAGACCTCACTTTTACAGTCCAAATTTGTGCTGAAGAACAAGAACAAGCAAGCTTCTGGCCTCCCTCAGCTTGCCTTAGGACATCCATGTTACCGGTTGACAGCTGTACCATCCCATTCCAACTGCCCACCTGACGCTTCCCTCAGAGCAGGTCATGCCCAGCACACCCTGGGATCTTGGCTGTACAAGTGAGAGCCCCTTGGGGGCTTGTCCCCAGCCTCACTGGGGCAGTGTGTGTGGGGTGGCAAATCGCCATAGTAGCATTTCATTGGTCAAATTTTCATATTCCACATTTCCACAGGGCCACATATTCCACATTTCTACAGGGCCTCCCGCTTCCTCCACACTTCCTATGTCTCTCTGCAGTGCCAAACCAGAATCAAGCTCAACAGGCTCGCTCTTCTTTCCTTGCTCATTCCTCGCTGACCTTTTCCCCTAGCCAGGGATTAGCTGGAGACAGCCAAGACCCTCAGTGCCCTAAGAGGCCTTCCTTGGAAGCCTTCATTGTTCTGAACAGCCTCTCCTGGGGTCTCCAGCCACTCCCTCTGCCCAGGGGCTCTCTTAATACTCAGCTTGGGCCTGTCAGGCTATGCCTGAGCACTCTGTCTTGGGGCTGTGTGCTCCAGCTGTGGTGCTCAAGTGCTGTTTGCACTCCCTGAGGGACCTTGGCTGGGGCCTGTCATGCTGCCTTGCCTGAGCATTCCTGCACTCTGAAGAGGGCCTCTTGGCACCACCCAGCTTGCCTTGCTGGAGCTCTGGCAGGGGAGTCAGTCAGCTGCTGCCTCTCCACTACAAATGAGGAAGCTGGCTGGGGCAGCAGGGTGGGAAGAATGGCCAGGGTGGCTCCTGCCCAGAGCCTGAGGCAGCTCTCAGCCTGCCTCTTGCTGTGGAGAGGCACCTGAGAGTGCAGGGGGGCCCTTGGGGGAGCTCAGCCATGCTTTTCCCCACCCCTGCCCCTTAGCACTCCCAAAGGAAGAGCCCATGGAGGAAGGCACAGCAACCCTGCATCCTCGTGGTGCCCTCAGCACCAAGGTGCCTGCCTGGCTGCAGCTGCCACCAGTGCCACAGCCTGCAGCTGTGACTCCCCCAGGTGCCAAGACCAAACCTCTGCTGCACCCCCTGGCAATGCTCCTAGGGGAGTGCAGCAGCTGTGTGGATGCCTTCAGCAAGAAGGGTGCAGAAACTCTCCTGCCTCTATGACCATGCCCTGGCCCTCAGGCCAGGGCAGGAAGTGCCCTTTGGGTGCATCTCTACCTCACCATGGGCTGGGTTAACAGCCCTGGAGGAGAACCATCTGGAGCATGGGTTCACCTGTCCTCCCAGCTCCCCTTCCCCCTTCCCCCTCCTCCCGGGACTACATATGTATATGTGTATGAAGAACTGGCACCTGCTGTCTCTCTTCACAGAGCTTTGCAGAGCATGCCCCAGGGGACTCGCTGCTTCCTAAAGCTGGACCTGCAAGAGGGAAAAGACTTGGCTCCAAATCCATAAGGAGGAGGAATGCAAAAGGGCTTTCTGCACCACCTAAAGCCGCGAGGAGTACCTGGGGATGCCGTTAGCCTCTGCAATGTGCCAGCCACTTGCCAGCATGTTGTCAGCGATGTGCTGAAGGAATTGCTTGAGGACTGTGTTTGGGCATAACTGCCCTGTGCCCTCCTGACCTCGCAGCCCCCTGCTACTTTTTGCCTTTGTTACCTTCCGTGGGCAGTTCTCGAAGCAGGCTCTTCCTCCTGCAGCTCGGAGAAGAGCTCTCTGCTGGCAGAGAGCTTGCTTTTGGGGGCCACCAGAAGCACAAGCACCCTCTGTGGAACTGAAATGGGCCTTGACTGGAGTCCTGCTCCTAGTCCACCCGGATCCCAGCTGGCCTTTCCTTGGAGAAGCAGCTGCCTCAGACCGAGCCCTAGGGGCCACCATCTCCCAGAGGTGGAGAGACAGTAGGTCGGGACTGTGGGGAACCTCCTTCACGCATTCATGCACATCACTGCTTAGATGATGAGGCATTTGGCTATTAATGAACCACAGAGAATTTCTCTGGCACCTTTTCTGGATTGGGCTTGGTAGGCAGCCTGTCCGCCCGTGTCAAATTCAGTGGTGCTCATGTGGGGACCAGATGCCATGTCCCATACCTACTAGGCTCGACCACAAAGGAGCCAGGCCATAGCAAGATTCCATGGTACAGAAGACTGAGCAAGCACACATTGTCATCTGGGTGGTGGAGAATTTTGCTCTTGCCTTCGAAGAAGGACTTTTTTACACCAAAGTCGCACAAATATTAATACCAGTTAAAGAAGTAAACATTCTTACCTTTGCTGGTAAAGATCTGCACAGAGGAAAGGAGAGCCCTGTGTGAGAAGAGCTTCGCCATCCTCTTCAGATGGCCACTGGAGAGTCCAGGGTCCACAAGGAATCTGTCGTTGCCTTTCTACCACTTCCTGCGAGTGCTGATTGGCAAGCCTGGGGACTCAGCCTCTTCTGTTCTTGTCACCTCCTTTGTGGCATACGACGACACGGACCTCAAGAAGGGTAGTGCAAAAAGCCTTTATTGAAAACACAATGGCTGGTTATATAGCCATCAGGCTCAGCCACTCCTGCAAGTATCTCCTTGGCATTGTGGCATCCTGTGATAGGTAGAAGACGTCTTCTGATGCCTAGCAGGTGGGCAGGACAGTCCAGCAGGACAGGCCCACCGCAACTGCTGACACGTAGGCAGGAAGGCACACTGTGACTGCTGACACAGGCAGGAAGGCACATGATCACTGGCAACTCACGTGCGCACATTCTGGCCACAAATCATAGTTACCAGATCATTACTTTGTGCCTTAGAGATTCTCTGCTGTCTTACACAGCATCATTCAATCTTGGTCCCCAACACTCCTTCATCTCTTCCTCTAGATGCTGGTACTTCTGGACTTCTTCTGCTACTGCGTCACCTGAAGATGATGACCTGCTTTGATAAGGAACAGTAACATCCACTGCTTTTGCCTGAGACCCCTTAACCACAGCCCAGTCTGGCCTGAAGAGCTTGTTGTTATTCTCCATAAGGTTGCCTTCTGAGAACACCCCCCACCCCAGTCTTTCTGCCTCCTCTGCCAGCATACCACACAAGATGCTATGCCTCTGGATCAGGGCATCCTGGACTGCAGGGCAGTACCCAGTAATACTAGTGGCATTTCGCTGGCAGACAGGCCATGGCATGGGCTGCATGTGCATGGGGCCTCCCACTTATTCTACACCTCTCATGTCTCTTCACAGCGCCAGACTAGAGTCAAGCTCAACAGGGTCTTCTTTCCCCGCTGATTCCGCCAAGCCCGTTCCCTTGGCTGTGGTTTTGCTGGATAGTAGGTAGGGACAGTGGGAATCTTGTTCATCCATTCATGCGCGTCACTAATTAGATGACGAGGCATTTGGCTATTTAATGAACCATAGATACTATGGCACCTTTTCCGGGTTGGGATTGAGAGGTGGCCCGTCCGCCCAAGTCAATTAAGTGGTGGTCATCTGGAGACGAGATGTTACGTCCCTACGTACAAGCTCGACCACAAGGGAGCTGGGCAAGAGCAAAATTCAGCAAGACAGAAGACTGAGCCAGCCCATGTTGTCTGTGTGAAGAATTTTACTGTTGCCTTCCAAAGAAGGACTTTGGATTAGTAAGTCCTATATTGGTTAGTAGAAAACATTAAACATCTTTACCTTTACTGCTAAAGATGTGAATTATGTCTACTGAGGATAGGAGAGCTCTCCGAGAGAAGAGCCTCGCTATCCTTAATTGGCGGCTACTGGAAAGTCCAAGGTCGGCGAGGAAACTGTCGTTTGCCTTATGCCACTTCCTGCGAGCGCCAATTGGGAAACCCAGGAACTCCACCTCTCCAGCTTTTGTCAGTTCTCTCACTTGTTCTACAAGATGTTGATATTTTCGGACTTTCTCTGCCGCTGCGTCCCCCAGAGATGACAATCCGCTCTCGTAGCGGACTGTAACGTCCACTACTTTCGCCCGGCCTTCCTTAACCACCACCAAATCTGGCTTAAGAAGCTCGTTGTTGTTATCTCTGAGGTTGGGCTCTATGTAGATCTCCCAACCCTGTTTCTTAGCTTCTCCAGCCAGCAATCCACAAAAGATGCTATTCCTTTTAATCCGGGCATCCTGGACTGCAGGGCAGTAGCCAATAATATGTGAACAAGTCTCCCATTCTGCAGGACAATGCCTGCATCCCTTTGGTGCCCGTTCTCCCAGCCCACGTGCCAAATACTCCCTAGTGGGATAGACACTGGCACGCAGCTGTATCACTGTTAATAGCTTCCTGTGGGGAATGCCCCGATAATGTACGAGCCAATCATTACTGATATTATCTTTCTCAAAGTTCTTAATACCGTGGCCCTGTGCTTTCAGATTGGCCCAATTTTCTAACTCTCTTTTCCTCCACTTGCTAGGAATAGGATAGATGACCCGGGGAGATGGTACTTCCCATTCAGACGTCGTCTCGCTCCCGTCCAGTACGGTCGGAATTCTCATGGGGAGTTCTTCCCCGATTGATGGTACTTTATCGGCCTTTCCTCCCGCGGTGATCCACACCTTCTCGAACTCCCTCTGGATCCCCTCTTCCAGAACAATTGTTCTAGTGATGGTATCAGAAGATTGGGCGATACGATGCAGCCGACGAGCCTGAATGTTTGGGATTTGGCTCGCTAGCCGTGCAATTCCGAGACCGCCATCCTTTGTGCTGGAATACAGGATGGCGTCACACGTACTGGGTGGTAAGTGAAGCCAGCCCTTCACTGCTGATCTTATTGCAAGGTCCAAGGAATGGAGGTATGAGGCGTTCGTTCCGGCATGATCAGCCGCATATAGCAACCGTGGGACTGCGTACACTTTCAAGATCTCAACCTTCTGAAGTCGCTTTAATGGGGTTTCTCCAACGTTGTTCACCCATGTGCCCAGCTTTTCCTGCAGCTCTGGTTGGGAGACACCAATCCAAAGGTCAACTCCCAGGCCCAAATATTTTTCAGAGCTGCCAGGCTCAATTAGATGTAATTGAGCTCCATCAATCGTCCATGGGTTGCAGTTATTAATTGTATAAGAGTCTTTCGTGGGCCTTATGAAAAACCCATGTCATTTCGCTGCATGCACCTTCAGCCCGGTTTGATAGCAAAATTCTTCCACCACTTGAATATTCTTTTGCATACGATCACACGAGTTGCTCAGCAGCACAAGATCATCCGCGAATGCCAATGTTGACAGAGAGCTGTTCTTGTACCTAAACCCTTCTTTACCATCTTCTAATCGACATAGTAGTGGATCCATTGATAGGTTAAAGAGAAGTGGGGACCTCGGGTCGCCTTGCTTCACACCGGTGAGGATCTTAACCTTCTCCGAGTGGGTTCCTCCAACCTCCAGCCGTGTCGCACTGTTGTACATTTCGGCAATGATGTCGATGATATGCCCATCGACATCTTTTTGCCTGAGGACCTGGAAGATGTGTCGATGGTGGACCGAATCAAAGGCTTTTGCCAGGTCCACAAAGACGACCCCAAGCAATTTATGTTCTTTTTTCGCATATCGGATCAACATCTGGAGGAGCTTGAGATTTTCCGCACAGCCCGGGGCTGCAATAAACCCTCTTTGGCGGCTGTTAATTGGACATGCTTTTCGTAGCCGTGTTGTTAAGATCCGGGAAAACAGTCACAAAATAATCGACCCAATGGTAATGGGTCGCCAGTTGTTAATATCTCCTATCGTCCCAGGATCTGTGCATTTGGGTAGCAAGATCATTCTGCACTCCTTGATCTCATCAGGGATCTTCCCGGCCAAAAGCCACAGATTGAACAAATCGGCTAGTTGACTGCCCTGAGGGTCCTTCTTTAGGATGTCCCTCAGGCTTAAGCCATCAGGCCCGGGGGCCAAGTTCTTAGTCATCTCGGCCATGTTCTTCTGGACTTCCGCTGGGGAAATCATCTTAAAAGCAGAATTGTCCGCCGCCCCCGCACTATGGAAAGCACCCAGACTGAGAAAGGGGCCACCTTCTTCCCACTTCTTTCTGAATGAGTTATAAAGTTCATCCATTGGAAGGGGGCTCTTAAGTGCTTCGATGTTATCCAAAATGATACCAGCAAGCTTCTTACGATCCATCTCGAAGAGCTGCTGGTATCTCAGGTACTGGCCCCGTTTCACTGCCCTGGTCTTCATCCACTTCTCCACCTTCTTGGGCGTGGGTCCAGCCTGGTGCTTTCTCAGTTGTTTCAATTTAGCTACTCTGGCATGTCCCACCAGCTGTGCCAACCACTCTTCCATTGGTCCCTTGATGACATTCCGGGCGTCTTTAGCACCCTCCAGGACCTCCTCAAAGGCAACCTTCAGACTGGGGTAAAGGGTTCCCACTCGTATTCTCTCTGCAATAATCCTTCTATATTCCCTCTTTATCAGCTCAGTCCTTTCCTTCTCAGCTGGTTCGTCCCCTTCACGCTGATGTTCTGCTTTCCTTGGTGATGCTGATGTCTTAGCACCTGCCGCAAGCTGGCGTCTCTTATCGCTGATCTGCTTTGCCATTTTTGTGGGCAAATGCTCCCTGATCAGCTTGTTCACAAAGCGCTCGTTCTTGTATTTCTTCAAACTCTATCAATAGCACCGTCTCCTCTTCAGTCCAGCAGCTCTTATGCATGCCTCGGATTCCTTTTCCCTTTGGACGAGACGACTCAATCCTCTCCTTGTTCCTAAGCAGTGGATGCACAAGCCTTTTGTGCTGAGAGAGGCTGCTTTTGGTCTTGAACTCTCGGTTATATTCTTCACACAGGAAGCCGCTGGGGCCCTCTGGGACCTCCTCTTCACGTTCAGCTGGAGCCCCCTGGCATCTTGGGAAGTGGCAGGCTATACTGTGATGTTTCTCATTCGTTCTCCCACATCGGGAGCACGAGAACAGAATTCGTTGCCGACCGTGGGCTCTCTGAAGGTGGTGAATTAGCACCGCCATTTTTGCCATCTTGACACCACAGCATGGACATGCTGGATGTTCATTGGAGACCTTCACGATTGATGTACTCACACCAGTCATTCCCCCTCGTGTCAAGAATGGGACTTGCCACAGTCAGAGCAGGGATTGCGGGCCCAGAGGGAGATGTTGGCACACTATCTACCACGTCCTCCTCTGGCACCTCTTCAGTACCGGTCACGGGAGGTGATCCGATAGGTGCCAGCACCTCATAAACCTCCGGCAGATCTTTTACGCAATCATAGGGTGGTTCGGGATAAATCCCTCCCCAACAGACATAATCCGAGTTATAAAATGTCAAATTTGGTAGGTGGTAGGCCAACTCGTTAGTTGTTATTACTGCTGGAATAACACTCGCGGCGTCACGGGGAAACTCCCCGGTCTGAGTGGCCACCGAGACAAAATTAACAGCCCATGATTTTATTGGGCTGTACATGGTGTCTATGGGGGTTCGGGATACAACCAGAAGAACCAGTCCCCAAGTTCAACTGGTGTGCCTTTAGATAGCCCTTAGGCCAGGGGCTTTGGACACACGAATGTATAAATCGCGGTCAGATCAATTTAGTTTCACCTCGAATACTACCAAGTGGTCGGTGAAGCCGGTCGGTAGGGTAGGAAGTAACTATAATTCCGCACTCACGCTGGGGCAGAGGCTGACTTGGTCACCCAGAGATGGGCATCCAGCAGGACCACGAGGAGGTGTAGCCTCTGCAGCTAAGCCCAGTTAGTAACTATGGTCCCGTCTTAAGAGAGTTATACTTAATCCTGCTGTTTACCCGCACTTCATTGATTTTCTTCACTTTGACATTCAGAGCACTGGGCAGAAATCACATTGCATCAACACCCGCTGCAAGCCTTTGCGATGCTTTATTTTAATTAAACAGTCGGATTCCCCTGGTCCGCACCAGTTCTAAGTCAGCTGCTAGGCGCCGGCTGAGGCGGGGTGCTGGCCTGGGGACCCTGGCTCCCCCTGCCCCATCACCGGCAGCTGTGTGTGCATCGGGACACCCCCAGCCCCCGTGAATAGGTGTGTGTGTGGGGGGGGCGGCTGGGAGTGGAGGGAGGGGGCGGGCAGTGCCTGCCACAGCTGGGGCGATCCACGGGTAGGGCCTGCTGTGCATCCAGAGTTGCCACCACCACCCCCACCCACCTGGGGGGTGGGGGGCACCGCTCAGGTGCACAGCGCCTTGTCCAGCCACGGCATACACCCAGCCGTGCTTCACGCCCCAGCCCGACCGACCCAGCCTTTAGAGCCAATCCTTATCCCGAAGTTACCGATCTGGCTTGCCGACTTCCCTTACCTACATTGTTCCAACATGCCAGAGGCTGGTCACCTTGGAGACCTGCTGCGGATATGGGTATGGCCCAGCACAAGATTTACACCTTCTCCCCCAGATTTTCACAGGCCAGTGAGAGCTCACCGGACACCACTGGAACCGTGACCGCTTTCCAAGGTACGGGCCCCTCTCTGGGGGCAAACTCACTCCAGGGTGCCCGGCCCTTCACAAAGAAAAGAGAACTCTCCCCAGGGCTTCCTCCAGCTTCTCCGAAATCGGTTGCGTTACTGCACTGGATGCCTTGCAGCGCCCCTCTCCGCCACTCTGGATTTGGGGATCTGAACCCGACTCCCTTTCAATCAGCTGGAGGCAATGGATGCCACCGCCCGTCCCTTCGGAACAGCGCTCGCCTATCGCTTAGGACCGACTGACCCATGTTGAGCTGCTGTTCACATGGAACCCTGCTCCACTTGGGCCTTCAAAGCTCTCGTTTGAATATTTGCTACTGTTACAAGACAACCCTGGGAGCTCAGAAAGAATGTTCATACTGTTTAAACTAGGCAGATTAGGATAACTTCTCTCTCTCTATTTTCTGAAAAGAAGCATTCTTTAATCAAGGGCATCCTGGAACTGCTAAAGCCCTAAAAGAAACATTAAATCCAAATGTTTTATTTCTAGGTTTGTATTGCCAATTTGGCAAAAGAATTGGAGGTCCATGTATCCCTAACTGAACTGTCCTCATTATGATACAAAAAATCAGGCCCACAGGTCCAAAAGACCCATGCTCAGGTGAAGACCCCTCCCCTGAGCATGCGTAGTAGTAAAATGGTGTGTCAGCAAAATTATAATTGTATGTAAATCACTAACCCGCCAGTGTAAAAGGGAAAGTTGCAAACCTTGCAAGTTGTTTGTATAAATGCTACTTGAAAAGCTGTGGGGGTGTGCTTGATTTGTGGGAAACCACCGAGCACCCAGGCTTGTGCAACTCTGCAATAAAGAAGCAAATGTCTCTCCTGAGTGTGTAATTATTGGCTTATTGCACACTGGGCAACGAATCCGCTTTTTGGTCAATACTACTACCATCAAGATCTGCACCTGTGGTGGCTCCACCCGGGCCTGTGCCCCAGGCTTCAAGGCGCACCGCAGCGGCCCTCCTACTCGTCGCGGCGTAGCCCACGCAGCTTCGCATTGCCGGCGACGGCCAGGTATGGGCCCGATGCTCCAGCGCCATCCATTTTCAGGGCTAGTTGATTTGGCAGGTGGGTTGTTACACACTCCTTAGCGGGTTCCGAGTTCCATGGCCACCGTCCTGCTGTCTCTATCAACCAACACCTTTTCTGGGGTCTGATGAGGGTCGGCATCGGGTGCCTTAACCCGGCGTGCAGTTCATCCCGCAGCGCCAGTTCTGCTTCCCAAAAGTGGCCCACTAAGCACTTGCATTCCACGACCCAGCTCCACGCCAGCGAACTGGGCATCTTACCCATTGAAAGTTTGAGAATAGGTAGAGATCGTTCCGGCCCCAAGACCTCTAATCATTCGCTTTACTGGGTAAAACTGCCGCCCGCAAGCGCCAGCTATTCCGAGGGAAACTTTGGAGGGAACCAGCTACTAGATGGTTCGATTAGTCTTTCGCCCCTATACCCGGGTCGAACAACCGATTTGCACGTCAGGACCACTATGGATCTCCACCAGAGTTTCCTCTGGCTTTGCCCTGCCCAGGCATAGTTCACCATCTTTTGGGTGCTAGCATGGACACTCGTGCTCCACTTTCCCGATGGAGCAGGCCAGACAGGCTGGTGGTGTGCCCTTGGCTGTGCCTCCACCTTGGGATCCCACCTCAGCCACGAGCAGGGGTGGGGAGAAAAGCGGTGGTGCTGCCAGTGACAGCTTCTGGGAAGCCGCCACGGGGGAAGGCATGGCGGTGGTCCTCTCCCTCGGCCCCAGGATTTGATGAGAGCTGCTGCCTGGGGGCTGTAACACTCGCTGCCACGTGGTGGCAAGCCACCTGCCCACTGGGCCTTCCCAGCTGACCCAGAGCCGGTCGCGGCGCACCACCACGGGGGAAATGTGCCCGACAGGGCCGGCAGCTGGCTGGGTGGTGTTCCCTGGCCTGCCCCCACGAGGGGTGGGAGGGGAGGCAGAGGCGAGGATCTGCAGAGACCCGAGCCGGCCGACCAAGCCTGCTGGGTTGAATCCTCTGGGCGGACTGCGCAGACCCCACCCATTTACCTCTTAACGGTTTCACGCCCTCTTGAACTCTCTCTTCAAAGTCCTTTTCAACTTTCCATTACAGTACATGTTGACTATCGATCTCGTGCTGATATTTAGCCTTAGATGGAGTTTACCACATTCTTTGGGCTGCATTCCCAAGCAACCCAACTCCGAGAAGCCCCGGTCCTGGTGCACTGCTACCAGCCTCACACCGTCCACGGGCTGGGCCTTGATCAGAAGGACTTGGGCCCCCCCGAGAGTGGCGTCGGGGATGGGGGCTTCTGTACGCCACATTTCCTGCGCCCCACCCCAAGGTGGGGACTCGGTACTGGGCTCTTCCCTCTTCACTCACCATTACTGAGGGAATCCTGGTTAGTTTCTTTTGCTCCACTGACTAATATGCTTAAATTCAGTGGGCCACCATGTCTGATCTGAGGTCACAATTGGGTGGAGATGGGGCAGGCGTGCACCCGCCCCTCACACTTCAAGTCCCAGAGGAGGCCCCAGACAAGGCAGAGTCAGTGGGCAAGTGCCTACCAGCCTGTGACTGACCAATAACCCCTGCAATGGGAGAAGAAGGTGGCTCAGAGGGCGAGGTGCTCCATCAAGTTCAGGAATAATGTAGGATGCAACTTGTAAGCCTTGCTGTTGCACAGAGAACTGACTTTATCTCAACACAAAGGGCACTGGAGGGTGACCTTTGTTTTAGGTAAGCAGCTATAGCTGTTAACTGGACCAGGTGTAAATGTGTACCTGAGATAGCTCAGCTCAACACAGAGGAGAAGACCTCAACTACTAACAAAGGAATTTTGAAGAGAGCAACAGGCTTGAGCTGGCTTCAACCCACGGAGTCCTTCCCAGTGCCTGCGGACTCCCAGCGTCATGACGGTGAACATATAATAGAGACCGGTAACTGGCAGTTACATTCGTATTGTGACTGAACTGTCTAAGTGTACACTTGTATTGTGATTTCAGTACATCGTTGAATCAGTCTGCTAAATAATTTCTGTAACATCAAATACCTTCAAAATAAACTTAAATATAAAACACTGCACTCTCTGCATGTGTGCAGTATCTAAAAGAACCTGGTCAGAGAGTACTGGACTCTGACATGGCTGCCGCAGCTAGGACAGCCCAAGACCCCTTCCAGGACGAGGGGGAAGCAGTGCAGTGACTGCAGTTTGCCACCACGGAGGTGGGAGGACAGCCAGGGGCCCTCCAACACACACGCGCGGCAGCACGGTGCAGCACCACCACGGTACCCACCTGCAGACAGCCACACAGGGCTGGGGACGAGGTCCGCCTCTCCCCGAGGCCCGGCTCCTGAACGCTCGCTCGCTCGCTCGCTCTCACACTCGCGCAGCCCTCTGCCGGCAGCGGCTGGCTCCTCCTCCTGGCTGCTGCCTCCACTCTCACCCCAGCACAGGACAGCATGGCACCCTTCCCTCCCTTCCCCTCTTGCCACTGATTGATGCCTACGCTGCCCATTGCCGCAACACCTGCACCATCACTGCTGGCCTCAACACAACACCACAGCTGATGCTGGCTGGTGGGTGGAAGTGGCTCGACACACACTACAGAAGCGGGTGTGCCATGGGGAGGGGGCTCAGTGGGCACCGAAATGACACTGCTCGAGGAAGGGGGAGGGAAAGGGAGCCGGTCAGCCAGGGGAAAAATGGAGGGCAGACCCAAATGAGAAGGACGGGGA
Source organism: Dromaius novaehollandiae (assembly GCF_036370855.1). NCBI lineage: Eukaryota > Metazoa > Chordata > Aves > Casuariiformes > Dromaiidae > Dromaius > Dromaius novaehollandiae. Next base: position 2,197,475 of record NW_026991505.1, read on the forward strand.
GCCCTCGCGCCCAACCTGGGACAACCCCTTTCTCACTTTGAGTCTGGCCCAGGTGCCTGGCTTGGCCCAGCCCAGCAGGGAGCAGTCCACTAGCTGCACAGCCTGCCTCAGGGTCAGGGCTCCCTGCGGACCACCAGCATCGGAGCCTGGCATCACTGTGCACTGCCTGCCGCCCACACACCCACAACCCACCAGACCCACGCTTCCGAGCTCTGAGCTCTCCTCTCCAGCCTCCAGCTCCACCATCCCAGAGATGGTGCCTACACCTGCACATGCACACACAGCCTCCCAGATGACAGCACGCACTCTCCCAGCCCTTCTGCAGGCAGACACCTTCGTCTCCCTACCTCCTCAAACAACCACCAAAGGTCCAGCAATAGCAACATTCAATGCTTTCAGATGACTGAGGTAACTCGTGCCATCTCTGTGAAGAATTTTGCTGTTGCCTTCTGGGAAGGACTTTCTCAAAAGGCACATGCAGTCCTGCATGCCACATTAAAAGCTAGCCTTACCTAAGCTGGCAGAGGTGTGGAGTATGTCACCAGAGGAGAGGAGAGGGGAGGAGAGCCCCCTCTAATGAAGAGCCTCACAATCCGCTTTTGTCACTTCTCAGAGAGCCCAAGGTCAGTTAAGAAGCCAAAATTACCTGCAAACAACTTCCCTCTAGCACTGACTGGGAATCCCAGGAATTCCACGTCGTCAGCATTCAGGCGTTCCCTCACCTGCTCCTCCAGGTGCTGCTACTTCTGCACTTTTTTCTGCCACTGCATCCCCTAAAGATGACAAAAAACTTTCAAACCGGACTGTTATGTCCACCCCCTTTGCCCAAGATCCATTTACCACAATCGAATCTGGTTTAAAGAGCTTGTTGGTCTTATCCCTCCAATGGCATTCTACCAATACCACCCAATCTGTCCCCCTTGCTTCCTTCACCAGCATTTTGCACAAGATGTTATGCCTTTTCATCCAGGCATTTCCCATTCAGAAGGACAGTGCTGCAACCTGCCGCAACTCCTTCCCTCCAAGCCCCTGGCCTTCTCTCCACCCGGATGTTCAGTTCTGTGGTGAATGCAGGCTGCTACTCCAGGAGCGAAGGCCAGACTTAGAGCCACCATAGTGTCGACCTCACCATTATATTGGGTTTCTTTGGCAGAATCGGTTGCATGGGCATTCACATGCCTTATGGCAATTCAACGTTGAGTGCTGGCTTCCCGATGCTAGGCCATAGGGGCTTTCCCCATATATTGTTGTGTGAATAGCCCATCCCATATACCCAACAGACCATACTTAAGGCCCTTATGTAGTGGCCAACTATCAGTGTATATAAATTGGGACCCTTCAACCCTTTCTCCTTCTAGCCACGGACGTGCTAGAGGAGAATGCGACCTCGAGGAGGCCGTGGTCCCCCAGCCAAGGAACAGCTGGGTGGTACCATCTGATCCCTAAGGCTGAGCTCTAGATAAACCTCCCACCCCAGTCTCTTAACCTCTTCAGGCAGCATGCCACACAAGATGTTATGTCTCTTAATCCAGACGTCCTGGACTACAGGGCAGTAGCCGATGATATGTGAGCAAGTCTCCCATTCCGCAGAACAATGCCTGCACCCCTTCGGTGCCCCTTCTCCCAGCTTGCGTGCCAAATACTCCCTGGTGGGATAGACATTGGCATGCAGCTGTATTGCTGTCAATTACTTCCTGTGAGGAATTCCCCAGTAACGTAGAAGCCAATAGTTATGGATGCTATTGTTTTCTTAAGAAGTTCTTAATACCGTGGCCTTGTGCTTTTAGATTGGCCCAATTCTCTAACTCTCTTTTTCTCCACTTGCTAGGAATAGGATAGATGATACAGGGAGCTGGAATTTCCCATTTGGACACCAACTCGCCCCCTTCCAGTGCGGTGGGAATTGTAACAGGGAGTTCATCCCCTGTTGATGGAACCTTGTCTGCTTTACCTCCTGTGGCGATCCATACCCTCTCAAACTCCTTCTGGATCTGGCGGGTGGAAGTGGCTCGACATGTGCCGTGGGTGTGTCGTGGGGGAGGGGGGGCCCGGCAGGCACCAAAACGGCAGTGGTGGGGGCAGTGCAAGGGAAAGGCAGTCAGCTGTTGCCCCCATCCCCTGGACCCCAGACGGGAACAAGGGACCAGCGCACCACTGAGAGAGTGGTGGAGGAGAGCCCATACAGCAGCACTGGCGGTGGCGGTGGGCAGTGCCCTTCTCGTTCGGGTCTGCCCTTCTTTCCCCCTCCCACCCCGTTCTTGTATGGTCAGCAAGGCGAGCCCTCTTTCTCTCTACTGTCCCTTGCTCAGCAGCCAGTGTCGACATGAGGAGGGAGGCAGAGCAGAGGGGGCCCTCAGGGGCTGTGAATGCTGTCCGCTCCTCCCTCGGTGGGGACCGAAACCAAGACAACTCTTAGCGGTCGATCACTCAGCTCGTGCATCGATGAATAATGCAGCTAGCTCCAAGAATTAATGTGAATTGCAGGACGCATTGATCATTGACACTTCGAACGCACTTGTGGCCCCGGGTTCCTCCCACGGCTATGCCTGTCTGAGCGCTGCTTGACGGTCAATCGTCACCCAAGCTGCGGTGTGGATGCAGCGGTGCCGCCCCTTGGCAGGTGGGGGATGGCACAGTTCAGGTGTGCCCGGCCGCGCCTGTCCTCCCCCTCCGAGCCCGGCGGCTGCCGCTGCACTGCACATCTTGTGCGGTGAGGCGCGGCTGTGGCGCCTCGCAGGCCCGTTGCCCCAGGGAGAGGGGGCTTTTGTTTCTTCAAATCCCAAAGAGGCATCATCTTGCTGAATCCCCTGTAACATTTCAGTTTGCTTCCAGCTTTCATTTAGATGGGGAGAAATTCTCCCGCTTTGATCCACATATACACAGCGACTAGTATTTATTACTGTACCTACTCCTCCCTGAGATGCTAATAACATACCTAGAGCCATTCCGTTCTGGGTGGTTATTTTAGCAGTCTCTGAAACCTCCCCTTGTAAACCTGTAATGGCATCAGAGGTTTTATTCCCTATTCTCTCAATAACTGCTGAAATAGTTACCGTTGCTTTTTCAAGTTCACTCACTCCCAACTGTGGAAACAGACACCTTGCGAATGAATGAAACCTAGTAGGTTGATCCGTTAAAGGCTTATTGATCCTCTTTTGTCTCCTCATGAATGTTCTTAGCCATGATCTTTGATATCTGTTATTCAGTTCTTTGTTACAGTTATGGTTGGGATTATTGCCCCTAGAGTACATGTCCCTGACCAATTAGGAGGCAGCACTTTTTGTGCCTTGCTCTCACACAACCAACACCATCCACTACCTTTTGGAACACGCCACCCATTTAGTTCCTTACTTGGCCACTTATAACCTATTTCAGGTATCCGAAAGCAATCTTCATAACTTCCTACCTTAATGGCTCCAGTACAGTTGATCGGCTGTTTTCCATAAAGTACAGGTTTCTCCCACTATTTATTTCTATTATTACATCTTCGGATACATTGATCATAATCTCCTGTCACACTCTGGAATTCCCATTCCTGTTCTGTTGTTTCATCATATTTTGGTTGATCACTATCATTTCTTATCTGTTTTATAAACTCCATAAAGGAAAAAAATAAGAGGCACTCCAATTAGCGGGAAGCCCTTGTTGGAATCTTCAGGGAAGTGGGCACACACCCAACAATCCCTCTGGTTAACTATCTTCATAGATTTCGTATTTACTTCCAAAGGAAGATTTTGACCCCCAAATCCTTCCTGATTCCCTTTAACTTTGGCTCAGGTAACCTAGAAAAACTAACCACCACATTTCTCCCCTGGTTGTTAAGGAGAACATCATTTTTACGCAGATACCATAACAACAATATTAACCCTATTCCTAACAAACAGATTAAAGCAATTTTCCCCTGAATACAATCTAAATTTAAAACTGATTCACTTTTAATACAGCTCATCTATCTTTATATATTTTTAACGTTAAAGGGTGAACTTGTTCAGCTTTCCACGTCTCTCAAGGTACTGCTTTCACTAGGGTGTGGTGGATCCAGGAATCAATTCCCTGCAGTTTCACAGCGGTATCTGTTGTTAGTAGTACCAGATACGGTCCTCTCCATTTTTCTATCAACAGCTCATCCTTCCAGGTTCGAAGATATACTTGATCTCCCGGCTGGAATGAACATACAGCTGAATCTAAAAGTACAGGAGATCTTAACTGGATGTACCTATGCAGAGAAGTAAGAACCTTTGCCATAGACAAGAGAGAATCACTTAAAATTTAATGGCCCTTAATGTGCATCTGAGTTTCATTTCCAGTTAAATTTAACGTGTAAGGTTTACTATACAGAATCTCAAATGGACTAACTTTCTCCCTAACCCTTGGGGTTATTCTGATTCTTAATAATGCCAGAGGTAAAACATCAGTCCATTTCATCTGAGTCTCCTGACACAATTTCCCTCTCTGTCTCTTAGTTGTTTGATTCATTCTTTCCTTTTCCACTGGATTGTGGCTTCCAGGGGGTATGTAAATCCCATTTAATTGGTAGGATTTCTGAGATTTCCTGTACTATTTCTGCTATAAAATGAGGTCCCCGATCCAAACAAAAGCCTTCTGGTCAATTTATTATGTCTTGGCAACACCACAACGCTGACTTGTTTGATACTGAGGCAGAAGAGAATCCTGATTTGAATGGCGTGAAACCCTGATGCCAGCAGATTTGCCGTAGCGCATATAAGCACATTAAAGTGAGATACATCTTTTGAATACAGGTTAAAAATGCCATTCTTAGCTGTTGCATTTTTAATAATAAAGACTACAACAGGTAGTATCCATTGCAGACACTCAAGTCTGACATAAACAAGTCCTGTGCCACACGATTTGCAAAAGGGGCGGGGGGACGGGGGGGAGAGAAAGCTCCACCCGTGGAACCAGCAGCATCCCTTTGGTCCTCTTCAACCGGGGTGTCTTGGAAAAGTTCAGAGCCAAATCAAAGCAAATCCAAGTCCCAAAGTCTCTGCGTGATCACGGTCTGGTTCGGTGTGTCCCGGGTGGTCGTGGGGAGACCATTTCAGGGGTCGCGGCAGCTCAGTCCTGTTTCCATCAAGAACAGATGGCTTGTTCGGGGTTATGTTTTCATAACTTTCGTCCACGGTGGTGATATGAGATAGAGAGAGATCAGAAGGAAGTATAGAAAAGGTAGAAGTGTGCACGGGAGTTATGAACAATTTTTAACAATACCTACTTTTAACAATAATCATCTCTAAAACTAAGCAATTTTTAACAATAACTTCTTTGAACAATAACATATCGAAAGAACAGTATCTTAACATATCTACTTTTAACAATAACATCTCTAAAACCAACCGAACCAAAAGGTGTCCCAGGCCATGTTTGAGGGTTTGCCTATGGCGCTGGGGGATTAGTGGAGGAAGGTGATCGTCTACAATGACAATACCAAGGCAAACAAAGGCATATTAAAAAAGCAGTTAGAACGATAGCTAAAAGACCAAGTGCTGCAACATAAATTGATATGGTGTCATAGAACATGTTGTTTTCCATTCTCCTCGTGGTATAATCCACCGATGTATTCGTCGGCCAAGGTGTGACGGTGGAGTACCTCTTCTCTGTTACCCTCAGGGCTCCAGCAACACGAAGATGGTTGTGGATTGCTGACTGCAGCCCTCGTGGTCGATGCTGATGTTATTACTGTTTCTTTGCTATTCTAGCACTTTCCCTCATGAACAAACTGTAAGCAGTGTCCCTGGTAAAAAGCAGATGCAAGCAGCCTTGAGGCTGCCAGCACATGGAGCCAAAGCATGCCATAAAAGGAAAGGTTTCTGATTATGCTCTTTGATTGGTTAGGAGCATCTGGACCATGTGAGAGAGTACATAAAAGGCCTTGCTATGGGTGGGAGATGCAGAGTTGCTGCCCTGTGCTCTTCTGTGCAGTGGTATAGAAACAAATCTTTTGCTCTGACCTAACCCAGAAGTATTGAGAATTTCTTCAACATGTTGCCTTTAACTCGGGCGGTCCTATGCTGAAACAGAAGGTACCTTCCCTGTCAACATCAAGCACAGTCCATCCAAGCTGCTTCTGCCTCCACCCTCCCACAAGTTCTCTTCCCTCATGGGCTGCCCCACTCCATCCACTTGAGCACCTCTCCATGCCAGCCTGCTGCTTCTGAGCAGCTTCTTGCTGCAGAAGTAACCTCACAGCCTATGGCCCAGCCTTCACACCTTCACCACCACCTCCCTCTTGGCTGCCTCTGCCCTCTCCTCTCTGCTCCACGCCCCTTCACTCCAACACACAACACACCACCTGCCCTGCCCTTCCTCTGCCTCCCAGGCCACAAACCCCTTCCAGCTAGGCTTACAAGGTGACTGGACGGTTAGGGGCTGCCAGGGAGCAGCTTCGGGCTGAGGCTTCAGGCATCGGTGCAGAGTCTGGGCTTTGCTTAGTGGACTTATGGAAAGCTTTTTGGGGATGGTTCCATTTTTTTGTCTTGTTAGGGAAAGCACGCTAGTTCTTTTCCTTGGGGTGGGGGAGTGGTGAAAGGAACTTGAGTGCCTAAATGCCTGTCCCCTCATCCCAGTCCTGAGCACCTGTTACGATGAGTGGGAGCAGAGGATTGGGCCCATAGCCTGGTGGTGTTTGGAGATGAGATTTGGAATCCCTGAGACACGTTTCCTTCATTCTCTGTCTCCACTCTCTTCCATCCTGCAGGAAATGACTGCACTTCCTTCCCTTTCTGCAGGCCACATTCTTCTTCCAGACACTGTTCAACAAGGACCACCTTGGTCAGTTCCTGCTATGGGAGGTGGTTTCCACTTTGGGGAGCAGTCCGGCAGGACCCCTGCCCTTCTGATACCCCCCAGCCTCAGGATCACATCTCACGGGGCACAGAGCGACAGAGCCCTGGGGCACCTTGTGGAGGGGCGAATGCTTATCCTCAATCTCATGGCCCTTTGCCATGGCACCAATGCACTCCCATGGCCTGGTGTGTGCAGATACGCTGCGTGTCAATCCCTGCATACGTGGTTCTGGGAGGGGATGTTTGTCATCTCAGTATTTCCCCCAGAGCTCACCCTCTAATATGTTGTCACAGCCCTGGGCCCACCAAAAAACTGTCACAGGTAGCTCAACTTCTGCCAGTGGGGACCTGGCAATTTCTATGCCTATTCCAAGGTATCTGGCAGTTTCCCTGAGGGAAGAACACAATCTATCTCATTTGTTTAGTTGAAGTCACATTAGGGGTCAGTCTCTTGCTGCCAGTGATCAGCCCTCAAGACTAGAAGTCTTCTCGATCCAAAAGAATCAAAATCCAAAGAGGCAATTTCAGATCTTGGTCAGCCCCTGTCTCCAGCATGTAAGATCAAATACAGAGGGCAGCTCCCCACATAACTGAGCATAAGATCAAGGTCTGCAAAACAGCTACAGTGCTTCTTTCTAAATTTGTGGTCGGTTTGTTTCAGTTTTCCAGTGAGGACAGGACAAATCTAAGCTCCATGAGGTAGCCCACAAAGTCCAAAATGAAAGCTCTACATTTCAGTGGACTGCTTCACTAAAAAGTTGTTTTTCTTGGCTTAAATCAGATTAGGAATTGATGCCCTTGGGCTGGAATGCTCTATTTGCAGAAATGGTTTTCCTTCAATACCTTGTACTTGCATTTCCTCTGGATTTAAATTTCCTCAGTAGGCCATTAACATGGAGTAAGTTGCCCCAGTATCTACTAAAAGCTCAGGGTAAGTGGCCATTAACTCTTATTAGGGTCCTAGCTCAGTCTCCTACCACTGATTCAGATGCTGCTAGTGCTTCCGGTTCCCCTAGAAGCAGATTTGGGTACTGAAACAGTATAAGGGGGGAGCAAGGGCAAAACCATTACTCGAGTGTCCCAGTGTTTGTTGCACAAGCGTATGTCTTACCTTACTTGAATCCCCAGATCTCCCTGGTCATTTAAAAGCTCAATTATCCCAGACTTACTAGTGGTTCATTTGCTGAGGTTTCTGATCCCCCAAGCAATGACCCAAGAAGGTCAGCTTACCCATACCAAATGAAGCACCTTGAGACCATTGCTCAGAGGGTGTCCCCTCCCAAGTCTGTAACAGCCATTCCTCTTGACAGAGAGCTATAGCCCTACCCTTACTGAGACCTGAGGTACCTTCAATTTCTTTCCAGTTTTCCAGAATTTCTGCTAGCAGTGAACCCCAATTTTACCTTCCCCACTGAACCTCCCATGACTCATGCTGACCCAGTTTTAGTACCTCCCTAGTGAGTGCCACTACTGCAACGACTGTCAGGTGAACTCAGCCTGTGCCAGCTGTGTCAAATGCAGTTCCAGTGCTCACCAGATTGGAGGCCAGCAGTGTCCCACCTGGGTCACCAAAACTGCTAAAATATTATCAGTGTACAGAGATTGACGTTAAGGAAGCTCATCTCCCTACATAGTCTTCAAGTGATTTTCAACATTCTCGCTTTCTCCTCCAAGCCCCACTAGACTGACACCCCTCCCCTCCCCTCCAACTAGACTGACAATGTGCTGTCAGTGCAAAGACAATATGTTCTGGAACAGGAGTCAAACACAAAGGGAAGCAGGAGAAATGGTGAATACAGCTCAGAACTGACTTCACATCTAAAGGTGACCCCTGAGCTCCTTTAATCAATGATTTGCTCCCAGGAGCTCAGAGCGGCTCAGTGACCAACCTGGATAAACTGCCCTTTTCCCCTGTCTTGCATCTCTAGTGAAATCTCTGGCAAGCTACAGATGTAGCAGTTCCCAGGAGCAGTTCAGGCCCCTGGGCACAGAAGGGAGGTTCCTGCACGACTTAGAAACTGCATTGGTCCTTGCTGTAACTTTCCTCCTGGGGGATTTTGGGAGACACCCTCAAAAGCAATCTCAACCATGCTATAAGCTAAACCATTATGCAGTGAAGGGATGAGCTATCCAGCTGGAGAAGAGATCTGTTCTTCTGGCTTCACTCTCTACTTGAAAGGGGGGGGGGCAGATTTTCCTGCTAAGAAATAGCTACCCAGACAATCTGACCTCTTGTAAGAGGGTAGTCACCCATCAAGTCAGACATCAGAAGCACTAAAAGTGCAGCCTAGCTATAAAAACTGTAGCAGCAATCATTTGCTAACAGAGCCTCTGATCCCTAACCTCACGGAAGTACCAGAAGGAGAAAGACAGAGGCAAGGTACATAAGAATGTTGGGCAGGAAGTGTTGCAGGGAGATTTCCTTGACTGTCATGAGCTGCCTTCTTGGTTCCGTGTTTTCAGTCCCAGCAAGGAGAAAAGGTTTGGCAGATTTTGGCAAGAAGCCTTGTTGCATGAGACAACAACTTCACTGCCCTCCTGGCCATCTGGAGTGGTTAGCTGTAGCACAGCATGCAGTGCACAGATGCAATGATTACTGTCCTTCATTGTAAGCATAATCAGCCTTCTTGTGCGTGATCAGTTTGTTGTTGTGACACACTGTGGAGTGTGTACTTGAGTTCTTTTGGATCTTGACCGGAAGGAGATTCACACGCACAAGGCTGGAGAACAGCCAAATGCCTTTATTGCTGTAAGGCGATCTGTGATTCATATTGTTACAAGACAACCCTGAGAAGCTCAGAAAGAATGTTCGAAGTAGGTAGATTTGGATAACTTCTATCTTAGATAGAATTTGCTTAGCATGAGTAGCCGCACACTTGCTTAGCATAAGTAGCTAAATTTGCTGAAGCCTTAGGCTGCGCTCCTAGTTCGTTAAGAAAAGGCCTCAGAGCTGGTGCAGGCTGGAAAGATAAGGGAGTTACAAGCAGTCTGCATTCCTGTGCCCCACTCTCCGAAAGGGAGGATGCCAAGGCTGAGAAATAAGGCCTGTTTGGGCGCCAAGACCTTGGGAAGCAAAAAGCTTCCTCTCACTGTTAAAACAGTGATGATTAAGGGGTCTGGATTATGTCTTCTTCCTCAGGGCCTTGGAAGATAACACCTACTGACCCAGCTGGGGCAGTGTTAATTAATTGACCAGGACCTTGAGAAGCAGGGGTGGGACCCAGGGAAATGTGAAGAAATCATTAACCAATCAATGTAAAAGAGGAAGGAAGTCACAAATATGGCAAATTTGATTGTATAAATGCTACCAGAAAAATTGGGGGGGGGGGGGGGGGATGGTGTGCTCAATTTGTGGAAAACCACCGAGCACCCAGGCTTGCGCAACTCTGAAATAAATAAACAAATGTCTCTCCTGAGTGTGTAATTATTGGCTTATTGCACACCGGGCAACGAATCCGCTTTTCGGACAACAATATCAGCATATGCTATAGCAGGTTCTGCTGCATGGTGACTCAGTTCTTGCCCAGTAGATTGTACTGTTTATGCTGTTCGAGGAGCTGCGATGTGTGAACCCCTAAGCTACTGCTGAGGGAGATGGGGCATCCCCGGTGCTGCTGCCCCACTGAGGACACTGCAGCTGGTCCATGTCTTGCTGGTCGATGGTGCCCTTGCTGTTATAGACCAGAGTGCTGGACAGCAGTACGGCTAGCACGAAGATCCATGCGTCATTCTTGGTGTTTCCCTGGAACAAACAGCCCTGGATGATACCAAGAAACTGTGTGCAAGGCCTGCTAAGAGTTAGCAAATCCCCAGATCCCCAGGGAACAGGGAAAACTTTTGGGTGCTGGCTCAGAGTTGGTCTTGGCCTTGGTGCTTAGGGTTTGCGGTAGGGGCTAGAGCTTTGGCAGAGGGCTGTGGGTTGGAGTGGGGGTGAGGGCTGCAGCCCGGTGCAGCACCCCAAGGCGAGCGATGAGGCCTTGGGATTAGCTTCAGGCACAGGGTCCGAGTTTAGGGAAGCGGGCAGAGATGGAGGCTTCACTGTAGCCCTTGGGGTTTGGCCTTGGCAAATTTAGGACGCCAAGGCAGCAAGGTGCAAGGGTGGGGCTTCAGGTCAGTGCTTAGGCATGGGGTGGGGGCCTCCCGGAGGGGCTCTGCCAGGTGCTGTCCCAGCTGCAGAACCACTGCCTCAAGGCCCCTTACCTCCCCACAACATGGCCTCTCTCCTGGCTGCCACCTGGCAGCCCTTCCTGTCCTCCCGTGCCTGCCTCCAGCTCCTGCGTGCTTCGCTGAGGCAACACAGAGCACCTCCTCATCAGCACCCAAGCACTCTCCCTCCAGCCTGCCTCTGCCTCTGCCACCCCAGCCACCTGCGGCCCTCCTGCCATGCCCTTCATTTTCCCAGGAGCACCTCACAGTGCCCGCCTCCTGCTCCTCACCAATCACATTGCTGCAGCACAAGTGACCTCACAATCTACAGCACAGCCCTCACACCTTCACCGCCACCTCCCTCTTGCCTGCCTCTGCCCTCTCCCCTCAGCTCCACGCCCCTGCACTCCAACACCCCACCTGCCCTGCTCTTCTTCTGCCTCCCAGGCCCCCAAGCCCTTCCAGCTGGGCTTACAAGAAGGCTGGGTGCTTAGGGGCTGCGCCAGAGCAAGTTTGGCCTCAGGCTTCAGGCATGCGTGCAGGCTTTGGGCTTTGTGCTGAGTGGGGTCAGGCAAAGCTTTTGGCTGCTGGCTCAGTGTTTGGCTTGGCCTTGCGGCTCAGCACACCTCCCCCCACCCCACTACCTGTTTACCCTCCTGGCATGCCCCTGACCTTCCCAGCACCACCTCACAGTGCCAGATTCCTGCTCCTCACCAATCAGATTGCTGCAGCACAAGTGACCTCGCAGCCAAGAACCCAGCCCTCACCCCTGCACTTGCAGCTCCCCCTCACCTGCCTCTGCCCTCTGCTCTCAGCTCCAGGTGCTTGCACTCCAAGACCAAACACCAGCCCTGCCAGGCCTCTGCCTCTGCCTGCCAGGCCCCAAACGCCTTGGCGCTAGGCTTACAAGACGCCTGCAGGGTTAGGGTCTTTGCGGGAGCAGCATAGGGCTTAGGCTTCAGGCATCAGTGGGGAGGTTGCGCTTTGCAGCTGCTGGGCTTTGGGAAAGCTTTTGGGTGATGGCTGAGTGCTGGCCTTCCTGTTTCTGCTGAGGGTTTTGGGAATGGGCAAACTCTGTGGCCCGGGGTGTGTGTCTGTGTGTGGGTGAGACCTAGAGCGTGCTCTAGCACTTGAAGGCAAGCGATGAGGGCTAGGCCTTAGCTTCAGACACAGGGCAAGAGTGAGGGTAGGGGGTAAGGATTCAGGCTGCAGCACAGCCGTTTGGGTTTGGCCTTAGTGGCTAGAGGAGGGGAAGGAGGGAAGGCAGAAGGGTAGAGCTTCATCTTAGTGGTGAGGCCCCCTCGATTCCCCAAGGCCAAACCCCAAGGGCCACACTGAAGCCTCCGTCTCTGCCCGCTTCCCCAAACTCAGACCCTGTGCCTGAAGCTAATCCCAAGGCCTCATCGCTCGCCTTGGGGTGCTGCACCGGGCTGCAGCCCTCACCCCCACTCCAACCCACAGCCCTCTGCCAAAGCTCTAGCCCCTACCGCAAACCCTGAGCACCAAGGCCAAGCCCTACACTGAGCCAGCAGCCAAAAGCTTTGCCTGACCCCACTCAGCACAAAGCCCAAAGCCTGCACGCATGCCTGAAGCCTAAGGCCAAACTTGCTCTGGCGCAGCCCCTAAGCACCCAGCCTTCTTGTAAGGCGAGCTGGAAGGGCTTGGGGGCCTGGGAGGCAGAAGAAGAGCAGGGCAGGTGGGGTGTTGGAGTGCAGGGGCGTGGAGCTGAGGGCAGAGGGCAGAGGCAGGCAAGAGGGAGGTGGTGGTGAAGGTGTGAGGGCTGCGCTGTAGATTGTGAGGTCACTTGTGCTGCAGCAATCTGATTGGTGAGGAGCAGGAGGCGCGCACTGTGAGGAGCTCACGGGAAATCCAGGGCATGCCAGGAGGTCTGTCCAAGGCAAGAATGCAACCTGTGAGGACATGAAGGCTCCATTTTCTCAGGTATACCTGGCCTCCCTTATAGCATCTACGCAATGTAAAGCCATTTCCTCCGTGCGGTGCCTGTGCACTTGGCTCTTCTTCCAAAATTGGAGTCATGAAAGTGGTCATGGAATGGTATCCCTAAAGGGCTCGTTGCTTTGCTTTCATTCTGCACGGGCTCAGGTTGATGTGTTCAGTGTCCCATTGTAAGCTGTTAGGGAACCAGGTTTAGATTCAGGGTTCGCTTTTGGGGCCCTGTGTCAGTGGAGATGGTTAAGGATCCCAGAGTAACCTTCCTGAGGCTGTGACACGTTTGTTTGGGCAGGTGATGGCTGACCATCTTCCTGGAGAGGCAATAAGCTGCCAGCGAAGCTCAGAGCATTTTTGGGAACATCATACAGTGGGGGTGGGCAGTGAGTGGAGCCGTACAACACAGGAGACCATCCAAGGTGGAGTCACCGAGCGGTAAAGAGCAAAATCAGGAAATGCATAGGTAAAGGAGGGCTCCGCAATCCCAGGAGAGGCCGTGGAGACCCAGCAGGCTCAGGGAAGAGAGACTGGAGAGCCATCCTTGTACTCTCTTTGGCATGCCATAGGCTGGCTCCAGTGCAGCCCCATAACATATCTTGTGCCCTCGGAAATGCTGCCTGGGCCCTCCGAGCACCCTCCATAGCCACATAAAATGGGAGGCGGGGACTGCCAGTGGCATGAGAACCATCCTCTTGGGTCTGCTTCCTGCTCTCACGAGAATGGGCACAGTGGAGTCGCCTCACGGCCCTGTGGCACCACCATTGGCTCTCTGCTGAGCAGCAGTGCCTGCACGGAGCCCTGCAGGGAGTACAGGGGAGGGGGACCTGGAGCAGCTGGCCAGGCCAGCGTGGACACCCTCATCTGGGGAAGGGCTTTCTGGGGAGCAGGGACGTGCCTGGAGGGGAGCAAGGGGGTGGTTCCCAGGAAAGGTGAGAAGTGTCATGGCTTCTTTATAAAAACTGCTAAGGCTATGCATATGATCAACAGTTGTCATCTGTGGACATTGTGTGGTTCAAATCTCAATACGATACAACCTGGCAACTCTGAGAAATATCGGAGTCTTTGGAACAACCCTTGGGTTGGACTATCAAGACCAGAGTTGCAGGAGAAACTTCAGTCCTGGACATTGTTCACATATTCAGAGGATAAATTGTCAGAGGGCCAGCTTACCCAAATAAATGGACAACTACTTGACTGGGCAATCTTTCTCATGATCATGTCATCACCACCAGCTAACTCTAGGTTGGCTGGATCATTTTAACCTGGAAAAGGGACCTAGCTAGGTGTTTACATAAGGTGCCTATCTAGGTGTTTAATAAATAGCCACATGCCACATCATCTAACTCGTGGTGCTCATGAATGGATCAACAAGATTCTCCCTGTCCCTATCTACCATCCAATGAAACCACAGCCAAGGGAATGGGCTTGGTGCAAGCAGTGGGGAAAGAAGACCCTATTGAGATTGACTCTGGTCTGGCACTGAGAAGAGACATAAGAGGTCTGAATGGACCTCTCTGAAAGCACATGAGTGGAGAAGAAGTGGGACACTGCTCTGGTGGTTTTTTCACCTACTTGGCTAGGTAGGGTTGATCAGGTGCTGCACATGGCTAGACAAACGTGCTGCCCTGTTTGCACTCGGCCAGTCCATTTTAACCTCTTTTCTCTCATGCTTCTTTCTCCCCAGTCCCCTTTAGGCAATAACCCCTCCAGTCCAGAAGGCTGTCAAGGAGAGTCACTCGGGTGGCCTCATCTGGGAGCGTACACCCCCTCCAAGGCCCCAGGGACATAATCGCTGCCCCAGGAATGTCCAAGTCTGGGTGCTCCTTTGCACTGATTAGGCTCCTCGCATTCCTCTGCCATCAGTGATCATCTGTTCTTTTTATTGATGGTGACTAGCCTTCCAACACATAAACTCACAGTTTAGCCCAGTGTTTGGCCCATACGTTCTGCAAGTGTTAACAAGCCACAGAAATGCTATGCAGAGGAGTTATTGTGCAGCTCTGGGCACAGTGTAATCTGCTTCTCCATAAAATGCATTCTTAGGAAAAACAGGCACTGGCTAAGGTTGAACAATAAGAAAACAGTAGCAACTGGGAGAAAACAGGAAGCTGCTTCTTGTTGATCTTGCCCCACCCCTTGCAACTGACTTCCTAAGAAAGCATGGGATCTCATTTTGCTCCCATTGTAGATGACTGCATTAATCAATGCAGACACCGCGCAGTAAAAAACAAACAAACAAACAAAGAGCTACTATGGAGTTAGTGGCTACGTATAGGTAGAGGTATATATAGGTAGAGGTGTATATAGTAGTGTAAACAAGGAAGGAGGCAGCAGCAAGGCACAAAAATATAAATCACACCACCCTCCTATAGAAGGTAGTCTTAGAAGCACAGTGATGAGCTTAACATAGAGCATTATTATGCATATAAAAGAGCCCATGTCTAAAAACAAACCCAAGAAGCCTGTTTTCACAGAAGGATGAACTGGAGCAAGACAGTAAGGGGATTTCACAGGTGATCTGGCTCAAGTCATTGCCTCTGCTGAAGGATACAGCACGCATGCAGAATGGTGGGTTGCAAGGGAGCACTCACATTGTCTTTGGCCAGTTAGAAACAGATATTAACTCTTAAAGACCTAAAAACACTTACAAGATCTCAGACTCAAAGAGTGGTCCTATGGGAACAGGCAGTCAGGACCCTTGGGACACTGTCTCTGACAGTATCCGGTCTGGAGCATTGTTTAGGAGAGGAAGAATCTCTTTTGACACCTTCAAGTGCATGGCATGAAAATTTTGCATTGAGGGATTACTTGAGGCCCTAATAGAAATATTTACCATCATCATCATCATCATCCTATGACACTGTTAAAAATGATAATAACAACAATACTAGAAGCACCTTTTTAAGGCTTATGGTAGGAGTCTCAACATGGAATGTGTTGAGCAAGTAGGTATTGTGTGAACCATACCTGGCATGTTAGTGAAGTTTATGAATATGTGGAAAAAAACTGTAGGACAGATAAGAATCAAAAGATCACTCCAGCTGTTACTGTTAGTCCCTGTCACCCAAGCTCACCTTACCTTTAGTCCCAGGGATCACTTCCAGAAGCTTTCTTCAACTGGAATCCACCATTCCCACTCATTTTGAGATTAAGGGTGAGATTCAATCTGAGATTAGGACACCTACATTTGGGGTTCCAAATGTACCTTCCTCCCTGTGAGACAAGTGCCTGAACAGCAGTTTTAACCACTGTGAATCTAGGCAATGGGGGTGGAATTCAGTTGCCCAACATAGGTGTCTAGCACCATCTCAGATGCCCTAAGATAGCTGACAGCCATACAGGGCTGGTAGATCTGGCGCAGGACCTGTGCCTTTCTGGAGCAGCAGAGAGACACCAGCTGAGATACACAGAGTATTTCAAGTGGCATGACATACATGTCTGCACATGGCCAACTGGATCCCACAAAAGCAACTGAATCCCTCCTTGTCTGTCGGCTTTAGGCTAAGATGAATCATGTCCTGACTTCTCTTGACAGCTCTGACTGGGGGTGGGATTCAGCTGCCGAAAGAAAGAAAGAAAGAAAGAGCAAAAAAATGAAGTGACGTTTGAGGGTAAACCACTCTAAAAAAAGGTGTTTTTATTGAAGTATCACTCTCTGGAGCCACTTCTCTTCTCCACTTGGATGAATGGGAGTGGCTGTTCCACCAACATATATTCATCTTTATGCACTGATATTGCCCAAGATAGCAGACGTAGGGCCATATGCAGTAGGTAGGATTTTTCTGAAGGGACCCAGGCTGTTGGCAGTGAAAAGCAGATTTCTGCACAAGACATTCTTGAGCCAAAAGCTCCTCTGATTGCATTGTCCGTTGCCTACTACCCCACACAAGCTGCAAGGCAGAACATTTTCTGCACTAGTAACTGTCTGGAGAAAAGTCTTCTCTTTAGGGCACGTTTCACCTCTGCATTCCTCAGGGTGTAGATCAAAGGATTGAGGACGGGGGTGACAACAGTATACATAAGGGTGGCTATCATGTCCCGCCTGGGTGAACTCCCTGAGGAAGGTGGCACATAGTTAAAAACAGCAGGGACATAGAATAAGGCCACTACTGTGAGATGGGAGATGCAAGTGGAGAAGGATTTCCTCCTTCCCTCCCTCGACTGGACTTTCAGTCGGAGGAAGGAAAAGATGTACAGGTAAGAAAAGAGTGTGAAGACAAAGGGGCCTATTGCAATACTCCCTGTGATGATGCTGAGCAGGTGCAGGTTGAGCTGGTTGCTATTGCAGGCTAGTCTCACCAGGGGCTTGATGTCACAGAAGAAGTGGTGGATGTGGCTGGGGCCACAGAAATGGAGCCGGGAGGTCATGACTGTGTGCATCAGAGCAGGAAGGAAGCCTGTAGCCCAAGCAGCTGCAGCCAGCAGCAGGCAGGCCCGTGGGCTCATGATCAGGCTGTAGCGCAGCGGGTGGCAGATGGCCACAAAGCGGTCATAGGCCATGACAGCCAGCAGCAAAGCTTCGCTGCTGCCCAGGAAGTGGAAGAAGTGGAGCTGGCTTAGGCAGCCAGTGTAAGAAATACCCTGGTGCCCCCAGAGGAACCCAGCCAGCATCTTGGGGATGGTAACTGTGGAGTAGAAAATATCCAGGCAGGAGAGGTTGCAGAGGAAAAAGTACATGGGGATGCGTAGCCGAGGTTCACATATCACCACAGTCACAATTGCCACATTCCCCAGCAGGCTGGACAGGTAGAGCAGGGAGAAGAGCATGAACAGGAACTGCTGCAGCCCTTGAAGGCTGGACAGGCCAAGCAGGATGAACTTGCTCACCTCTGTCTGGTTATCCATCCCTGCAGGGAAAGAGAGAAGAACTCAGCAGTAGCTTGCTGTCTTTCTGTCCTGAGCTGTTATTTCTGTTCCCCAGAGTCCTCTTCCATAAGGTGCAGCAGCAGCTGATGCTGCCTCATGAATGGAAAAGATCAGACACCGAGTCCGGAAAGGGACACAAAAGAATTCCTTGATTTTCCACCCCAGCT
This sequence comes from Dromaius novaehollandiae, assembly GCF_036370855.1. NCBI lineage: Eukaryota > Metazoa > Chordata > Aves > Casuariiformes > Dromaiidae > Dromaius > Dromaius novaehollandiae. Next base: position 2,215,407 of record NW_026991505.1, read on the forward strand.
GTTGCAACCAATACTAGAAACTGTTGTAACCTAGATGGCCAGTAGTGATGCCGGAGCTGCTACCTGTGTACCAGCTCACTGAAAGGAATGGCGTGTTTGAGGACAGCGAGAAAAGAAAATGGGAGGAAGGAAGGAAGGGAGTGAGGTAGGAAGGGAGAGAAGGAGGGAGAGAGGCAACAGAAGTTGGTTACCTAGTTTTTAAGTGAAGATCACTCTGAAATCCTGTTTGTCTTTTTTTTTTTAATTCAAAAAAGGGTTTTCTAATAAGTTTTCTTCATTCCAAATCCTAGCTGAATATACTGTATCTTTCCAAAGCTGAAGTATTATAGTAGTATAGTTGATCACATATAGTACACCACTTTCAAAGAGGACTAATTCGGACTGTTCGGTGGTGTCAGGAAACCTTTATATAGCCCTCCCTCTCATGGAAACAATCACATTTCTTTCCAACAAAGGAAAATTTCCATCTCTCTGATAACTCCTCTTGGGATCAAGCCTCTGAACCTTATGGGACTTCAGTGCAGAAAACATCAAGGCATAGTGTTTCAGGCACACAGAAAACTAATGATGTTGTGGGGAGTTGAACTGATTACTATGGTGATTTTCTGAAGGCCTCAAATACCTGTTTCACTGTCCCCTCTGCAAGCTGTGTTTGCCATGAGCAATGGCATCTGAAACCTCCATAGAAGTGCCCAGGTGCCTGATTGAGAGCACACAGAGGCAGGGGCTGGTGGGGCAGCAGAAGACCCTGCAGGTGCTGTCATAGTTTGCACAGCCCTTGGTGGTGGTGGTGGCCATCACAGGGCTGTACTGCGCTGGCAAGTCCCACCTCATGAACAGGCTGGGTTGTGAGAGGATGGATGAGAGAGGTGGGGAGCCACACAGGTCCTGGCCCTGGGCGGCAAAGATGCCACCGTTTTCCTGCTCTGTAGCTGACACTGCTGAGCCCCTTGCATCCCCTCCACAGGTTTCTCCCTGGCCTTCCCCATGCAGGCCCATACCAAAGGTATCTGGCTGTGGTGTGTGCCTCAGCCCTGTCAGCCTGGACACACGCTGGTGCTCCTGGGCACTGAAGGGCGGGGTGATGCGGAGAAGGCGTGGGAGAAGCAGAGGCTTCCTTTTGTGCCTACAGAGAACTTTGTGGAAGCTCTCAAGGGCCCAGGCATGTGGCAGGACTCAAGGTGTTCTCATTGCCTGCACTGGTGTGCCAGGAAGAGACAGAGGCTGTGGGGAAGGAGGCCAGTGTAGCGCTAACTGGATAAAGTCTTCTGGCTGAGGAAGTCCTCCTGTCTGGCATCCTTCACCTCTGCCTTCACCTGTCAGAGCCCTCATTCTGCCTGGGATGCTGGCTGTCTGCAGGGGACTGGAGCCAGTCTGTGGCTGGGCCCATGACAGTTTGTGGGACACCGCCTCTTCACAGCCACTCTCCCTCTCTTTCTGGATCTTTGATTACTCAGCAGCCATCAAGCTGGTGGGCCTTTTGAGATCCGGTGGCTGGCAGGGAGCTCCAGGCTTTTGAACTGGAGCTGTCTCTGTGGTGCTGACAGCCAGAGGAGCTAGGAGAAGGCTCGTGAGGTTGACAAGCTGCCAAATTCCTCAGCACTTGCTGGTAAACTTCAGCAGACCAGGAATGGGGAGCTCAGGGAGTCCTTTAATAATCAGAAGCCTGTGGGACTCTCAGAGTTAAGAGTTGAAGACAAAGCGGCTATAGGAAGACATGGTGATGTCGCGTGTGGGGGTCTCTCCAAAAAGCTGACCCTGCCATGGCCCATGGTTAGGCATTCAGGGCCTGGGGATTTGGGGCTTTGCTCACTCTTAGGGGGCCTTGCACAGAGTTTCTTGGTATGAGCCAAGGCTGTTTGTTCCAGGGAAACACCAAGAATGACGCATGGATCTTTGTGCTAGCTGTACTGCTGTCCCGCACTCTGGTCTATAACAGCAAGGGCACCATCGACCAGCAAGACATGGACCGGCTGCAGTGTCCTCAGTGGGGCAGCAGCACCAGGGATGCCCCATCTCCCTCAGCAGTAGCTAAGGGGTTCACACATCTCAGCTCCTCAAACGGCTGCTTTTTATGGGGAGATCAGAGCCTGCTAGTGATGCCCAGTGACCAGGCTCTGGATCCTCAGGGATCCTGTGCTCCAGATCTCAGGGCTGAGGGTTTGAGCCCTACTCCTGCTGGTGACTCCAGGCTGCTCTCTGTCCCTGCAGAATCTCCCCTTTTCCCCATCAAATGCTGATGGGTGGGGAGGGTGGGGTTAGAGTTAGGGTTAGCCCCTCCCTGCATGAGGATCCAGGGTCTCTGTTTCCTTAGCCAGCTCCCCAGCTATGTGACAAAGCTGACGGAGGATGTAAAGGTGAAAGCAACACCTCGGGAGAGTGGAGATGAACTGGAGGATTCAGATAAAGTTTCCTAGTTCTTCCTGACCTTTGTCTGGGCCGTGCGGGACTTCACATTGCACCTGAAGGTGGATGGGGAGGAAATCTCTGAGGACGCGTACCTGGAGAATGTGCTGAAGTTAAAGCCTGGTAGGGGAATGGTGCTGTTGCCAGTGCTTTACTTCAGGAAGGGCAGGATGTGTCCAGCTCTGGACAGCTGCATTTCAGCATAAGGCAACAAAAGCCCAAGCCCTGTGAGCTTGCTCCCTGGCCTACCTCCGCAGGTAGCAGCCGGGAAACCCAGCTCTATAACCATTCCCGGGAATGCCTCCACCAGATCTCCCCAGACTGGAAGTGCTTTGGTTTTGACTAGCCGGCCAGCAAGAGGGACCTGCCACCCTTGGAAGAGCTTCATAACAGTGAGATCGAGCCTGAATTCCAGGAGCAACTGGTGAAATTCTGCAGCCACATCTGGGAGAAGTCTGCACCCAAGACCATCCATGGTGGCAGCACAGTAGTAATGGGGAACTGTGAATGCCAGGGTCCAGAAGGTCAGGGCTGGCTAGTGGCTCTTGGGACTGTGTCTGGGGAAGGCTCAAATGCACAGCCAAATGATGCAGGTGGGAAATGGAAGAGCTTTTCCACTGGCTGCTGTACTTGCCTCTTGATTGAGAGCCACATCTCTCCCGTTTCCCCTCCCTGTACCCATTCTTGCTGCTCTGCCCCTTTGCTGCTGTTGCAGACTGAGCATTGTGGCTTCACCACTCCCAGCTGCTCAGAGCTGAGGATGGTCCTCAGGGCACCTTCACTCCTCAGGAAAGGCAGTCCCTGAGGGTTGTCACAGGGACCAGCATGTGGTTGAGTCCCACCTCTCAGAGACGAGAGAGTGACAGAGAGCTCCTCATCTACCAGTGGCAAACTTGTAGAAAGGTCTCATCCCCATGGGAGTGTGCTACCATGCCCTGGGACCTCTTCCCCATCCTAGAGGATCTGGGTCAGGAGGGATATCTGGAGGTCTATATCCACACCCTCTGCTCTGAGCATGGCTAACTTCCCAGTTAGATTGTGTTGGTCAGTACTTTGTCCAGACAAGTTCTGAAAATCTCTGGGCCCCTGCACCACTACTGCTCCACTCTGATGCTGACAGTTTTTTCCCTAATACCCAGCTGAAATGTCCCTTGCTGCTGCTTGTGCCCTTGTGCCTATTGCACCTTCTCCTCCTGTTCCCCCGGCCTGCTCAGAGCACCTGCTTTGGACTAAGCAGAGACAGGCACTGCTTATTCCGACCTGGGGTCAGAGGAGGGCACATGGAGACTCACCTTTACCCAGCCCAGAGGGACTGTGGCAGTGCCCGTGGGCTGACAACAGAGCAGAGCAGGACTGAGGGGAAGTGAGGAGGTCTCCAACAGCTCCTCCCGCAAACCCCAGGTAGGGAATCACTCACTGGAAAGCAGTCCTGAAAGAAGACTATGAAGTAGAAGGGAATGCTCTGGTGAGCTGCCACTCTTGCACAGCTGGACTCTGCATTTCATCTATGGGCACTCTAAAGAGCGATGCCTGTGGTTTCAGCTCTAGGCACATCCTAGACTCCCCGTGACCAACAGCGAGTCCCTACCACAACTGTTGGGGGCTGCTCTGGCTTCAGAGGGGCTGCTGGGGGAGCACTGGGGCTGGCACTGCTCACCCTGCACCTCCCATCCCAGGGTGCCTCTTGGGCTCCTGGCAGCTGTTGCAATGATCAGGAGGGAGAGCCTGTTCCATACCAGTGCAAGGCACCAGGGTAGTGTTTCTTATGATCCCAGCAAGAAAGGCACTCAGACTCTGTAAGGTATTGCTTAAAATACCATTTATTGGAGCTAACACAAGAAGGAAAAAGAGGAAAGATAATATTATGTCCTCTTAGATGCTGAGAACCCCAAGCTGTGCAGCACTGGGCAGACCTCCAGTCAGGGCATGGCATGGCACAGCACACGGTGCAGATCCCATCCATGGAGAGGTTCACCAGCATCTTGCTCTTTAGGGCTCTTACAGGATTTCCTCAGAAGAAAACAATCCTATTCATCATTTATAGTGTCAAAAGGAGGTTTGCATGAGAACTTGCTCCTTCTCTTGAGATAAAGACAAGGGCACACAGGTGGTGGAATTGCCAATAGCAAATGGGAGCTGTCTACAGGCAGGTGTTGGTGTTATAATACGCCTGGAGAGTTTGTCCTGCAGCCAAGGGACACGTGCAGCACAGCACAGGCTTGAAGGCCAAGCTGTACGTGCAGCGAGGTGCAGCACAGCACGGCACATGCCTGTGCCTGCTCAGGTTACCCGTTATGTGGATCACCAACTCCTCGATGTACAATAGTCTTCCAGTTAGGATCACTAGCGAGCCCTGTCTTGCTTGGGTCCAGGGGCAGCTTGGGGGCCTCAGCAGCGTGGGAGGGAGAGGCGGGAGATACCTGAGTGCAATGGAGGTGCTGCTCTGGGGTCTGGGACCTGGCAGAGATGGCTCTGCCCTGGATACTGCCTGTGGAGCCGGTTCCCAAGAGAGAAATGGTCTCAGCTGTCCCCAGGGCATGGGTGAGTGACAGGAGAGAACCCGAGGAGGCCAGGCCTGGGACAGGGATGGGAAATGGCTCTGTTGGAGGTCTCCCACAGAGGGGATGAGCTGGGCCTACAGTGCCAGGGGCCATCATGATGTGGCACAGCCCCAGGGCATGCTCTGCCGGCTGCCAGAGTGGGGCTGGGCTGTGATACCAGTGCCAGGAGGCCTTCCCCAATGGGCTCCCAAGCTGCCAGCTGGCTCCCAGCCCTTGCCTTAACGCTGCTCACCCGAATGAGCTTCCCAGGGCCTGCAGGGCCTGCAGAGCTGGTTCCTGCTCTGTGCAGCACAGCTGCCTCTTGGCAATGGAGCAGTGAGGAGTGTCCTGGCTCCAGCCTGCACCCAGCCCTGCTGCCCTGCTCGTGGTCCCACAGACCTGCCCTGCAGGCACTTCACAGGGCAGGGTACCTTCAGGGGTGGGGAAACATCCCCCTGGCACAGTCCCAATGATGTGCCCCATCCCCCCCCCCGCAGCCCTCCTGCTTTGGCAGCCTCCCACCAGTGCCCAGTCCCTGCCTAGCCCTGGCTGTGCCCCACACAGGGGTCAGCAGACCGCTGTCCTCCAAGGGTCTTTGGGGGTCTGGGCCAGCAGAGAGGCTGCTCAGGGCTGGCTCTTCCCCCTCGATACAGATGCTGACATCAGGCCTGGAATGAACAATCAGAGCTGGAATTTACCACTGCAAGGGGACAGGTCTTTACCTTTTCCAACTACACATCAAACATCTTCTCCTTTCGAGAGGCTCCATCCACTGCACGCCCCCAGCACGTGGTGCCCCTGGAGATCCCATGTGCTCTCCGAGCTGCCTCCAGATTCCCTGCCAGAAGGATGGTGTCTGCCACTGGCCCTGTCTCATGTATGACAGCCCCGGGCAGGTGAGTGGGAGCCCATTCACCATCTCCACTGCCACCACAGTGAGCCATGAATCTGGCCCTCCGTGCCTAGCAGTCTTTACTGGTAAGACTGGTCCTCGGGAATGCCAGGACCTAGAGTCCGGGGCGGGGCGGGCGAATCTGGAGAAAGGAAGACTTTCTCTTGGTAGAGGAGGATTGGGTTAGGGATCACTTCAGCAAACAACTTACACAAGTCCATGAGCCCTGATGGGATGCATCCACAAGTCCTGAGGGAGCTGGCAGACATCATTGCTGGGCCACTCTCAATTATCTTTGACAGATCATGGCAACCAGGAGAGGTGCTTGAGGATGGGAAGAAAGCAGATGTCACTCCAGTGTTCAAAAAGGGCAAGAGAGAGGACCCAGGGAACTGCAGGCCAGTCAGCGTCACCTCAATCCCTGGGAAAGTGGTGGAGCAGCTCATCCTGGGAGCCATTTCCAAGTATATGAAGGATAAGAAGGTGATCAGGAGTAGTCAGCCTGCACTCACCAAGGGGAAATTATGCTTAACCAACCTGATAGCCCTCTGTGATGGAAAGACTGGCTGGGTGGAGGAGGGGAGAGCAGTGGATGTTGTGTATGTCCAGTTTGTTCAAATCTTCCCTAATCTGAGCCTCCTCCACCAAGGGTAAATCTTCACCTCTCATATTCCCATGGGTCTCAGGGGCCTGAGATTCCTGAAGCCATGTCTCACCAGGAAAGACTGAGACAAAGCAGGCACTGTAAACCTTTGCCTTTTCCATGTCCTTTGTTACCATGTCCCCTGCCCTATTCTGTGCTGCAACCACATATTCCCTAGTCTTCTTTTTGCTGATGATATACCTGCAAAAGCCCTTCTTGTTGCCTTTCATGTCCCCCACCAGAGTCAGCTCCAGGTGGGTTTTGGCTTCCTGCATGCTTGGACAGCAACTCTTTATTCCTGCCTGGTCAGCTGTCCCTGTTTCTGCCTCTTGTATGCTTCCTTTTCATGCTTGAGTTCAGTCAGGAGTTCCATGTTCATCCATGCGGGCCTCCTGACACCTTTGCTTTGTTTCTTGATTATCAGGATGGACCATTCTTGAGCTTGGAGGAGGTGATCCTTGAAAATCAGCCAGCTCTCTTGGACCTCCCCCTTCTCTCCAGGACTGTATCTCATGGGATTCTTCCAAGCAGGTCCCTGAAGAGGCTGAAGTCTGCTCTCCTGAAGCCCAGGGTTGTGATCCCGCTTTTTGCCCTTCTCCCTCCTCTCAGGATCCTGAACTCCACCATCTCATGGTCACTGCAGCCAAGGCTGCCCCCAGTCTTGAAAACCCCAACCAGTTCTTCCTTGTCAGTGAGTATCAGGTCCAGCAAAGTGCCTGCCCTCGTTGACTCCGTGATCACCCGTGTCACAGTGTTATCATCACTGCACTCCAGAAACCTCCCGGATTGCTCCTGCCCTGCCTTGTCCTTGTGTCCTTGTGTGCACACACTTGGGGTGGGCCCCCTTCTGCCTTGTTTTGTTGATTATGAGGTCTCTTTTATCATCTACTAAAGCACTCAGCAGCACTTTGAAACCTCAGGCCCTACCCCTCCACCCACCATAAACGTCTTCCCTCCTCTGCACTCCTTGGAACAATGTGCACAGCTGGACAAACTGGGTTTTCTTGGGTGATCACAACAGCCACTTCCCAAACTACTTCCAGCAAACCCCTCCCATGCCCTTGGGCACTGCCAGCCACTCCAGCACAGCACAGCCCCCATCACAGTGTGGCAAAGCCATTCCAACCATGGCTCTTCTCTGAATCATTTTCTCAGGACAGCAAGTACAGAGTCATGGAGCCCAACCTAGACTTCTTGTGCACCGAGGAAATGATGCCCTGGTGTGGCATGCCTCTGCATGGAGGATGGCAGAAGGCAATAGTGCATTGCACTGGGTGTATCCAGGCAGCATCAAGTTATGACATGGCTCCTTAGACACTTTTCCTTAGGACTGAGCTCTGACGCAGGAGCTCAGACGCCCTATGGAAGCCCACATTCGACGGGAAGATGGCAGTGGGAGACTGGCGTCAGAGGGAGGACCACTAGTCATTCTTCAGCCACATCTGAAAGTCTCTTCTGGTTGTGCCCCACAAGGTCTGCAGAGGAAGCAGGCAGAGGGCACAGACCACACTCTTGTGCACTTTTTATGTCTCAGCTCCTTCGCCATGAAGCCTGGCTCTGCGACCCAAGCACACTGGTGTGTTCGCCCACCCTGCCTCTTCACACAAGTTATCTGAAGACTGGTATTTCCCACCCCCAGGCACTCTCCAGCCCACTTCAGGCCCCTCCCCAGCTCTCCCCACCTCCCATTGCCTCTCCCAGCCCATCCCAGCAGAGCAGGACAGTCTGGGAATCACCTCACGGCAGTGTCCACCACAGGGTGCTGCAGGTATCTGCATACTTGACACCAAGCCTGAGCCCCTCGAATGGGCACAGCAGCTCCTGGGGTGGCAGAGAGTGGGTGTCAGCCTCCCCACCAGCCCTAAGACCTCCAATGGCACTAGGAAATGGAAGCCAGTCACTCTCTTGCCCCCCTGCTCTTGTCTCTAGGATGACAGCTGCCACCTCAGCTGCCTCCTAACCAGCCCCACTCCCCAGGCCAGCACAAGTGTCCTGGTGCTGGGGCTCCTCCAGCAACTCCTGCTGCTCTCCAACCTCCCTTCCTAGTGTAAGACGAGCCCAGCCTTCAGGCACTGCACTGGGAAGATCCCTTTTATTACAGAGATGCTGTCACAGCAGCCAGCTCCGACCCAGGCACAGAAGGCCTCTGGTCAGGCAGACCAGGTTCATGCCTCTGGAGAAGTGTGATAAATACAAATATCTGTGTACAGAAATGATTTTCACAGATATAATAAACAAGCAAAGAAAAGCATAAGCCAGCCTGAGAGAAACTGGGAATCGTTCATGAAGAGAGAAGGGCAGCCTATGAGTGGTAAAATACTACACATTGAATCAATTTCCTCAGTGCCTCTTTGATCTCTTTGTTCCTCATGCTGTAGATGAGCAGGTTCAGTGTTGGAGGCACCACTGAGCACAGAACAGCCACCACCAGCTCCAGAGCTGGGGAGGACATGGAGGGGGGCTTCAGGTAGGCAAACATTGCAGTGATGACGAACAGGGAGACCACGGCCAGGTGCGGGAGGCACATGGAAAAGGCTTTGTGCCGGCCCTGCTCGGAGGGGATCCTCAGCACGACCCTGAAGATCTGCACGTAGGACAGCACAATGAACACAAAGCACTCACAAGCTACACAAAAACTAACCGCAGTAACCCCAGCTTTCCTGAAGCAGGAGTCAGAGCAGGAGAGCCTGAGGAGCTGGGGAATTTCACAGAAGAACTGCTCCACAGCATTGCCTTGGCAGAGTGGAATTGAAAATGTGTTCGCAGTGTGCAGCACTGCATTGAGAAAACCACTGGCCCAGGCAGCTCCTGCCATTTGGACACAAGCTCTGCTGCCCATGAGTGTCCCGTAGTGCAGGGGTCTGCAGATGGCAATATAGCGGTCATAGGCCATGACAGTGAGGAGATAATATTCTGATGAAATGGAGAAAAGAAACAGAAAGACCTGGGCAGCACATCCTGAGTAGGAAATGGCCCTTGTGTTCCACAGGGAATTGGCCATGGATTTGGGGACAGTGGTGGAGATGGAGCCAAAGTCCAGGATGGAGAGACTGAGGAGGAAGAAGTACATGGGGGTGTGGAGGCGGTGGTCACTGGCTATGGCAGAGATGATGAGGATGTTGCCCAGGACGGCAGCCAGGTAGATGCCCAGGAAGAGTGAGAAGTGCAAGAGCTGCAGCTCCCATTTGTCCGCAAATGCCAGGAGGAGGAACTCGGTGAGGAAGCTGCTGTTGGACATTTCCTCCCTCTGGGCAGTGGGGACTGTCCAAGGAGGAGAAGACAACGAAGAGTTAGGAAAGACTCCTCTGAGCCAAGCCCATGCCATTTCTCATAGGCTCCCCACTTTGCACCCCCTCACCCCCCAATAAACATGTGCATTTCCTTTCCCAGTTTTGGGAGGACCTTCCCTCAGCCCCCTTGCTTTAGCTCTGTTTTGTGCTGGTTGAGTTTGCTGTGAGGAGCAGGGACCTCTGCCCACGAGCTCCAAAGGAGTCAGTCCTGCTCCACGGCAATGAGCACACGGCAATAGAGCTCTGATGTTCATTTTATGTCAGATGAAGGTCCCCTTTAATGGGGAAGAGCTTTGTAATATCTCCACACAGAGTTCCTGAGACTGTGGGCTGCTGCAGCAATGCTTAAGGTTGATTTTATAGTCATTTTGGCAAGGTTTTTTTCAATGCTCCCACCACACGTGGGGAGCTTTCTCTGAAGTTGTAGAAATCCTCATTTCTGTTTTTGGAGAGATGAAGACTACTGAGACCAGAGAGGAAAAAGCACTCCCCGTGGTTTAGCGCAGAGTCAGGACCGCTGATCTGTCTAGCAGATTCATTCCCAGCTGTCCTGTGCTTGCACCTCTCTCAGCTGGAGGACAACTGCCCTCCGAGGTTACTCTGAAAAAGAAACTGGGCTGTGATGAAAGCACAAAGGTCCAGGTTCAAAGTGCAGCTCTCCAAACTTCTCTCTTTCTCAGCCTAGACATGGAGGTGTGAGGGAGAAGGCGTGACGTGGCTGCTGACATAGATGATCAGACTGAGGACTCTGATGTGGGTGCTGACACCCAAACGTCAACACTTGCATTCTCTTGGGTGGGAGAGGAGACACGGGGGATTGCTCAGAGGAAGGTGCCTGCACTGAGGGGGCCAAAGGGGAGTTGCTCCACGTCCCCCTTGCAGTGTCACCAGTCTCCTCTGATTCTCCAGCCATGGCTCTGCTGCCTGGAGCTGTTCGTGTGCCTTGTCCCATCCAGGGCTCACAGACCCCGTGCCACCCTCTGCGTGCGCAGTGCTGCAGAACTCTGGTGGAGCTTTGAGGTAGCTCCTGCTTTGACCTTCCTCTCGGAAGATCCCCTCAGGAGATGTCCTGGGGGTGAGAACAAGCTGTGAACAGCCCAGGCTCACATGCACCCTCCCAATGGGAGAATGAACCTGCCCTGCCAGGGGTTGCTCCTTCTACCCAGAGCTTCTCCGCACAGTGTCACGGCGAGTTCCCCGGGCGGGCTGAGTGCTGACCCTCACGGGCAGCAGCGTCACTGCTCAGGACACGCAGCATCCGTGGAGTGCAGGGACACTGCTCTGAAGTGTGACCTGTGGAGACACATGTGCATGCTCCGGCTTCACATCCCTAAAGCTGTGCCTAGGAGAAGAGAGCAGTGACGCCTTGTCCTTCCGACGGTGGGGCAAGGAATCCCTGCTGTGGAGCACCTCCTTCTCCTGCCCCGCCCCAAGGAGCTGTGAGAGCCGTCCTGACAGATCGGCTCAGCCATGGGATGTGCCAGCTTAGAAGACCCCCGTAGGAACCACAGCTGCATGGCCAGGCAGCCAGAGACCTACTGTGCCAAGGGCAGTGAAGACTTCCCCTCCAGCGAGCTCTCAGCCCTCCTCCCACTCCTGACTGCCATGAACTTCTCTCTGCCATGCCTTGTCGCATCTAGGCACTTTCAGGCAGTGCCCTGAGCCCTGCTGCTCTTTGCAGAGGAGCTGCTCCTGGACTGAGCAGCTCTCTGCAGAGTCTGCCAGGTTGCCGTGAGCTCTCGCGGTCCCAGGAGCCTGGCCCAGCTCAGGAGCAGAGGCACAGCCAAAGGCAGGACTTTCTCCACCCCATGGGCTTCCTCGAGACGTGCCTGTGGGCTCCAGGGCTGACAGCTCCTGAGAGGCAGCGGAGTCCCTCCTGGGGAATGTACTTTGAAGCAGGCTAAAGCAATCACCTATCTTCCCTCTCTAAACTATGGAGAGAGACTAAATCCAGCAGTGCAATTTTTCCTGTCGGAAGAGAGAGATGCCTAAGAGAAGTGGAGCCCTCCTCCTCTGGAATTCTCTATTCCCATCACACAACTAGACAGGAATCCTTGACAGCGACAAGAAGGGAATTCATTCACCCATCCTTTGATTACTGATTCAGCTGAGTCAACCGAGGCACGTAATCTCAGTTTAGCTGCCCAAAGGCTGGATGGGGATTCCACACCATCCCATACGCACCACGAGCACAGAGCAGGGGGGGATCCCTCTTGCCTCTGGTTCTGCTGAGCACAAAATAGGTGTCTACACCCAAGCCCCTTGTCCAAGCTCCCAGTATAATTGGTGGAGATGGAAGGCGGGAGCGCTGGCAGAAACACCTAGAGGCACTTGAGGGGTGGTCCAAGACACGAGCAAGTGTTCGCAAGCTCTGATGAAGCAGTTATGAGACTTGCATCATTTTGCAGCATCAGCTGGAGGCCAGGAGAGGAAGGAATATCCTCGGCTGCCTGATATGACAGTAGATGCCCACATTTAGGACAACTAAACTTGTCACTGCTCTTTAAGTCCAGTGTTGGACTATGCAGCTGACCAAAACAAGAGCTGTCTCTCTCTGCAGGCTCCCTCGACTTTATTTGCTAGATCTCCTTTTGACACATGTATGTCCCTATTTTTCAGACACCTCATTTAAGTCAAATGCAGCGACTCAATGTCATATGGCCTAAAAATATTCCTCCAGCACCATGTCACATTCACAGTGGGAGAACCAGGAGAGTCACCTCATCTCCGGTTGCTGGGGAATGTCAGAGCCTGGCCAGGGGTTCACTGCTCTTCCTAATCAGCAGGTCAGGACAGAGGATCCCAGTGACCCCTTCTTAGCGCAGGCTGCAACCCAGCATCGGCTCTGCCCTACTCCTCATCCGGAGCCTTTCTGCCAGCAGGGCTTGCTCCTGAGTCAGGACAGACACAACAGCAGTGCCCTGCTGCTGGGGCCAAGGAGCTCGGTGACCAGCCAGCTCAGAAGGAATGATCTCCTCTCCCAGCAGCACCTAGCAGTCACATCTCTGTGATGAACAAGGCCAAGGACGTGTTTCATGAGACAGCAGAAGTGAAGACTACATTACTAAAAACCCACAGCGTAACTGCATCTTTTGAAGCCAGCTCCAGAAGCAGTAAGGGCATGCTCAGATGATGGCACCCAAGGAGAAGTCAAATCCACCCCCAACCTTGGAGGTCAAGCTTGTGCAGATGAGGGGTGAGGTGAGAGCCTAACCTGAGCCATAACTGCAAAGCAGAAAGCTTCACCTACTGCCTAAAGTCTAAGCTCTAAGAGGAACGCCTACAGCCTTAGGACCAAGCTGCCTCCCTCAAATCCCAGAGCCTTCAAGATATCTGCCAAGCCTAGCTTGAAGCTGGTTGACCAATCATTCCTTCACTTTGGGGCCTGTGTGTCATGGGGGGCTGAGAAACAATCCCTGACCCCCGGCTGACTGGTGCTCTGAGGTGCCCGTGTGGGGCTGGCCGGTCTGCTGGGACTTGTGAGCTTTCTTCTGGGCACTCGAGGAAGGGGATGCCACGTGCATCACCTGTTCCACCAACATCTCCCCCCTCCTCCCTGACCTGCCACATGGGGAAGGGCGCACCAGACCGGCGAATGGGAGCTCCGAGGTTGGTGGCCCCAGGGCAGCCTGTGTGCTGCAGCACAGAATCACAAACAATGCAGCACTTTTTCCGAGCTGGGCTTAAACGCGGCTCGTTCACCCAAGACAACTTTGGTGAACACGTCATTTGAGATGACATTTTCTGCCCCACTACCGCCTCGATCCACCACCAGGGTCAAGGGAAAAGCAAAATTCTTGATTCCAGATGGCTGAGCCAACTCATATCATCTGTGTGAAGAACTTTACTGTTGCCTTTGGAGAGAAGGACTTCTAAAGAATGTCACTTCTACGATATTTGCCCAATTCTGTTTGCCAGCCTGACCTAGGCTGGCAAAACTGTGGATAACATCTGCTGAGGAAAGCAGTGTGTTCCTGCTGAAGAGCCTCACAATCCTCTTTTGTTGGCTACTGGAGAGCCCAAGATTGCATAAGAGCCCCAAATTACATTTATACCACTTTCCTTGACCACCAGTTGGGAATCCCAGGGACTCAACATAGATGGCTTTGGTGAGTTCCATCACCTGCTCCTCTAAGCGCTGTTATTTCCACACTTTTTCCATCACTGCATCTCCTAAAGATGACAAAATACTTTCAAAACGGACTGTTACATCCACTGCCAATGCCCAAGACCCTTTTACTGTTACCAAGCCTGGTTTAAAGAGCTCGTTCTTCTTATCCCTTAGATCGGGCTCCAGAAACACCACCCAGTCCATCCTCCTAAGCTCATTAGACGTCATCCTGTACAAGATGCTATGGCTCTTGACTCGGGTCTCTTGGACTGCAGGACAATGACCAATAACATGGGAGCACATTTCCCATTCAACAGGACAATCCCTGCATCCTTTCCTGGACCCTTCCCCTAAACCTCTAACCAAGCACTCCCTAGCTGGGTAGACATTGTCCCGGACTTGTAATGGCGTCAGAATTTTCCTGTGGGGAATAAACCTATAATGCACCAACCAATCATTATTGATGTTATTGTTCACAGAATTCTTGATACCATGGCCCTGACTTTGCAGATTTATCCAATTTTCAGATTTGTGCTTTCTTCACCTATTTGGGCTAGGGAAGATGACCTTTGGAGCAGATGTCTCCCATTCGCATGCTGCCTCCCCCTCTTCCAATGTGGCCAGAATCACAGTAATAGCTAATCTATCTGTTACTGATCATATTTTATCCACTCAGCCTTCTGCGGCAGTCCACAGATGCTTAAACATCGTCGGCCCCGATGTTCTTCACCCAGGTATCAAGCTTCTCTTGCCGCTCTGGCTTGGAAAGACCAACCCATGGGTCCACCCCGAGGCCCAAATATCTCTCGGAGCTGCCCAGCTCCATCCTGTTTAGTTTAGAGCCGTTCACCTTCCACAGATCACAGTCACTGATGGTATCAGAGTCTTCTGTGGGCCTTATAAGGAACCCATGGCATTTCTCAGCCTGCGACCTCAGCCCTGCCAGTTGGCAGAACCCTTCAACCACTGTGATATTTCCCTGCATCCCATCTCACGAGTCAATAGGACTAGATCATCTGCAAACACCAATGATGTAACCCTTTTTCTGCCATGCTTAGATCCATTCCTGCTCTTCTCCAGTCTACATAACAGCGGGGCTGTTGATAAACTGAACAGCATCGAGGACACTGGCTCTCCTTGCTTCACTCCAGTGAGGATCTCTATCGCCTCTGACTGCTTTCCCCTCTCCTCCAGCTGAGTTGTGGTGTTATCATACCTATCAGCTATGATACCTGTTACATAACCATCAATGCCTCTTTGTTTCAGGGCGTGAAAATATGGTGAACTGAATCGATGGCCTTTGTCAGATCCACAAAGACCACCCCCAGGGCTTTATATTCTCTTTTTGCATACTTTATCAGTATCTGGAGCACTTTCAGATCTTCCAAACAACCTGAGGCTGATATAAAGCCCCTCTGGTGGCCGCTAATCAGACGTACTCTCATCAGCTGGGCTGTCAGGATTCTTGAAAACAGCCTCAAGATAATCAACCTGATGGCAATGGGTCACTATTTGTTAACATCCAGATGTTTCCCTGGCTCTGAGGACTTTGGTATTGATATTGTTCTGATTGTTTGATCCCCACCTGGATCTTCCCAGCCAGCAGCCGGGCTCTGTGCATGAGGCAGAAATAGGTTTCTAATGATGTAGGCCAAATGTATAGAAAATGGCACTAAAAAATGAAACAGCAAAGAAATTAAGAAAAAGAATATGATGCAAACAAGACGTTTTATTATACTTTCCATTTTGTGTGTTTGTGTGTTCTTATCATCCTCCTTTTGTTTTGTTTTAATTTGTTGGACTTTGGGGGGTTGTTGTTTGTAAAGGAAAACGATTTTCGAAATTGGGGTGGGATTCAGTTACAGAAACACAGACAACTTGGTGCCACTGTAGACACCCTGGTGCCCTCTGCCCAGCCTCCATCTTCAGCTCCAGAGGGGCTCTGGTCTCCCCCAGGTCCTGTGTGATAGCTGCCAGTCCCAGGGAAACACTTCATGAACGCTGGGACCTCTAAAAGTGGCACTAGATGCTTGTGTTTAGGAAACTGAGCTCTGCCTGGAAAGTTGAAGAATGTTCTTCAACATTAAAAAAAAGGAAAAAAAAAAGCACATTTTAGCAGCTGAAATCACTGAATAATTTTAATACAACGTCAACGTTTTCCTATAGTGCCAAACTGGAAATTTCCAGGAAGTGTATTAACCTCAGGAGAAAAATATTGATCTTCCTCAGTACTTGTGTTCCTACTGCTCTGTCTATTATACTGTGTATTTAATCTCAGTAATCTTTCCTGTATTTCTGCACATCCTTATTAAATGGACCATTTCTGAAGTCATCTGTTCAGAAGACTACCTGGCTGCACCCATTATGCATTGTCCATCCAGTTTTCCTCCTCCTGTTATTCTTTGTTCTTTCAGATACCTCTTGGCTACCCAGCTGCTGCTTTGAACTTCAGGGATTTTTAAGCTTGCCTTCTCTTTCAGTAGTTTGTCTGATTGTCTCATTAGTGAACTCCTTAACTGCATTTATAGTTATCCTTTTCTATCTCTTTATCTGAAACACTTCCAGTAAGGTTATTCCCTGTGGAAAGTGGCCTTCAGTGGAGACAACCTGGTCTTAATGTACAGTTGAGGAATGCATTTTTTTAAATCTAAACTATACCATGTTTTCTCTTTTTTCGCAGCCAAGAAAAATCTTTCTGTGTCTGTTTGCAGGTAGTTCTCTAAATAAAGCAGGTGGGAATTGATTCATACGAGCTGTAACATTTGCTTACAGACTTCAGTAGAAAAAGGTTAGCTATGAAGAGGAGTTATGTGAGTCCCAGGTGGCTGAGACGAGAAATGGTGGGGCTGAGGGCATGGGGGAGAAGACGGTGCAGTGTCTGACCACAAGTATCCTCCTTTTCCTACATGTCTGAACTTCATTAGGAGACAATCTGAATCAGCATCAGTTACAGAATGTTGGTAAAACTTATTCATTAAGCTGAAAAATGAAGAAAGTTGAAAAAGGAACCACCCCCCTCCCCAAGGATTCTTTTCTATTAGGTGCTCATTGCAACCTTCCTTTTTCAGCTACATTCCTGAAATCTCTCCAATTAGCCACATGACACTTGAAAGCTGATGACAGTTACAGGAAGAAACACTGCTCCTTAGGATCCTTTTTGTGTTTAATGAGCCCTCTGGTGCATTCGTGCAGGCACTGAAAGGAGATTGAACAAACCTCTCAAGAAGTTAAAGTCAGAAGCAAACTCAGCGGTTTCTTAGAGCATTAATGGGTCCCACTGGGGGCCATTACCTGCAAAGCTGTTAACGGGAAGTACAAGTCGAGGTGCCCTCCCCTGGAGGCTGGTTAGCGTAGAAAATCAGAGGCAGCAGTTAGTTAATCAAAGGAAGTGTACAGGAGGCCTCAATTCCAAGTAAGCCCTTGATGTGTTTTATCAAGCAAAATGGTCAAGCACAAACGTCCAGCCCTGCAGAAGGGTGATCCTTTCCCTCACACGTTGCTCAGGGCTCTTCCTGGGGCGGGGAGGAGGGGCAATGCCGAGTGTGGGACAATGGTAGAACACCTCCTGGTCTCCCTGAGGGGTGAGCAGGCAACGAGGCCCTGGTGCTGTAAGGAAACAGTGTCTTCTCGCAGGCCTCGCTGGTGGAGAAGGCAGCTATAGCCAAGGTGACAAAGACCTCAGTTCTGCCAGGGACTTTCAGCCTTGCCACCAACCTTGGCCATCCCCATCACAGACATCCTCCACTGTCCCATGCCTGCTCCTGTTTCCCCGCAGACCTTAG
The DNA here is from genome assembly GCF_036370855.1 of Dromaius novaehollandiae. Lineage (NCBI taxonomy): Eukaryota > Metazoa > Chordata > Aves > Casuariiformes > Dromaiidae > Dromaius > Dromaius novaehollandiae. The sequence goes on from NW_026991505.1 coordinate 2,233,071, forward strand.
CCACCTTCTCCCTCCCTACACACTCTGTTTCCCCACCTTTGACCTGTTTCACTCTCCCTCGTTCCACCGATGTCTCTCCATCCTCACTGGGTGTTGCTTGAAAAACAAGGCTTTGGGCTCCTGTGAATTTGCTGTTGCCCAGCAAGCCACCTGGCTTCTTTCAAAGCCCTGCTAGAGCTCCTCACTCACCTGCAATATCCCAGCCCCAAATGTGCTTGTATCCTGTGCAGTGACTTGCACATCCTTGTTCTTGTGTTCTCCTAAAGTCACAACTGCATTTCCTTTAAAGGTGACCATTGCATGCTCTCTGTGTTCTCCATCCTGCCTGCATCAGCCACACTCCTACCTGCACACAGCTCTTTCCCTGCACTCATATGTGTCCTGGTAATGTTCCTGCTCTGCCTGCCACAGTGGGACCTCACTCCAGGAGATTCACACATCCTCCAGAGAAAGGTCAGCTCTGTGGGCATGATTGAGCTCTGTCCACCCACTCTCCAGCAGCATGCATTCCCCATCTCGCAGGCTAAGGCATGCACGCAAGATGGAAATGTCTCTGTCATTCCTGATAGGGTGAGAGGCCTTCAGCCCTGCCATGTTCCTAGCACTCAGCTCCTCCCCCTCTGCCCACAGACATAACCTTCTTTAATTGTCTGGGCTCAAACATGTGTGTGAGGATTTACTGAAGCCCTTATCCACCACTGCCTTTCTCACTGCCTTCTCCTCAACCCTCTATCCCACCGGCCAGCGCTGCCTCTCAGCTGTGACCCAGTGGCCTTTTGGAAGAAGCCTTGGGCTTCCTGGGTTTTCCTGGTGCTTTTTACAACCTTTCTGGCTTCCTCCAGAGATCTTAGGATGGGACAATTTGCTATTGGCTCTAATAGGGGCCTTTATGACCATCTTTTAGGAAACACTTGCATTTTTATGACTCCTCTGTGTGTGTGTGTGGAGCAATAGCCATGGAAAAGCACCAAATATACCAAAGCAGGCACCCAGTGGACTGCCAAGAAGAACCCTCTGAGATATCCCCAGGCTTGTGGCTTCAGGGCAAGACTTCTCACTGTGGAAGTGGATCCAGCCTCATCCACTCTCTAGAGAGGCAAATCAGCGGTGTCCATGCCATCTGAGGCCTGAAGAGGTGGGTTCTGGTGAGACCACCCTTCGTCTGGCCCATTTTAGATGTGTACTTTAGGATGGGGAACCATGCCTTGTATTGATCATGTTGATTACATTGAGGCTGCCTACACAGGATGTCCTCATGAAAGTGAGGTTAAACAGGGGAGCTAAGCCCTGGCTCATCCTTTGGGCCTTTCTGAAGATGCATAAAACATTTGCCTTTCATCAGTCTCAGGATCTCCATGACCTTTCAAAGATGATAGAGAGTGGCCCCACTGTGACTTTGGCCTGTTCTCTCAGCATCCTTGGATGCAGCCCCTCGGGTCCCACGGGCTCTTCAGGACTGAATTCGCTCAAGTAACCCCTGACTTGGTCCTCATCCACTAATGGATGGTATTTTTTTCCATGAGTCCTGCCTCTAGGCACAAAAGCCTGGGAAGCTCTGCTAGCAGAAAGTGAGGCAAAGAAGACATTCAGTAGCTCAGACCTGTCTGCATCTACTCTTACTAAATTCTCTGCCCCATTTAGAAGTGGGCCCACATTTTCCTTGTTTATTCTTCTGCTGTTAATGAAGCAGCACCAGCTCATCTTGGTGCCTGTGATGTCCCTTGCAACTGTCAGCTCTAGGGGAGGTTTGGCTTTCCTAATGCCATGCCCAGACAGCATCTCTAAATTTCTTCCATTGTAACCTGTCCCTGCTTCCGCCTCCTGTGTGCTGCTCGTTTGCATTGGAGCTCAGCCTTGAGGTCCCTGTGTTGCCAAGCCATCTCTGCCAGCTTGCCTGAGCATCTTTGCTGGTCAGAGCTGCTTCCCACAGGATCCCCCCTTCCTGTGTCCTGAATAAGTCAAAGTCTGCCTGTCTGATGTCCAGATACTACTCTCCATCCTAAATTCCCTTCAGGATCTGAGACTGTACTATTTTCATGGTGACTGCAGCCAAGGCTGCCGCTGAGTATCACATCTCCAACCACTTCTTCTGAGTTTGCAAGTACAGATCCAGGTGACTCCTAATGGCAGCTGGTCTCAGAGCTGCAGCTCCTCCTGCCTCTGCCCCAGGCAGAGTGCGGTTGCGTACATTTGGGCTGCAGGACCTCAGCTGTGGCGCTAGGGCCGAGCACAGAATTGCCACGGTGATCCTGTTGCCGAAAGCCAAGGACCCCATGTATGGTAAGGCCCCTTTTCAGAGCAGAGACATGCTGGACTTAATGGCAGATCACCATGCCACGATGAAATGAGGTTCCCACCAGGAGAGAAAACCCTGCAGTCCCCAAAGCCAGGCAGACAGGGCTTGGTTGTGCAACCATGACAGGAGAGGAGTTTTCTGCCTGAGCTGTCTCTGCAGCACCACTGGGCCTGTGACAGAAATGAAGCTGATCTCCAGGAAGGAGTAGATCCTGCTGAGGACATCCCTGGAGGTGGGCAGCCTGCGATCCAGCTACGCTGTGATCATTGTTAGCATGTTCCCTGTTTCTGTCCTCACGTGGGTGAGCAGAGGTTCAGGGAGAGGAGAACCATCAGTTTGAGAACATGGGCGCACGAGTAGAAACCCTGGTGGGAAGTGTCTCCCATTCCTGCAGCACCCTTGGACGTAGGTGGGATGGGCCTTGCCTCCATACCACAATGTTGGCATTCAGTTGCTGGCATACAGGCATCTCACCCCTCTGAGATGCCCTGGGGAGTCTGTCCAGCACCCATCCAGAAGGGCATGGCTTCCCTGTAGGTCCTGCGCTGTATTTTCCAGTGGTTGTGTTGGCACCCCAGCCCCCTGACACAGCACTAGAGGCCTTTTTTATTCATTCCGATGAGAGCTCTGAGTCAACTTAGGACTCTGCAGCGCAGAGATGGGCACTCGTCTTAGCTTTGTAGTAACTTGGGCTCTAATAAACACAGTTGATGGAGCCTGGAGAGGAACCTCACTCTCCTTATGGCGAGCTCCTCTGGTCAGCTGAACAGGTCTGCAGGCTGCCAGGATGTGGTTGATTAAGGCAGGCTCAGATGCCCTAAACATACGCCTCTGGTGTCCTTTCAGGTTGCCAAGGATAGTTCCCCTCCAGCCCGCCCCAGGCCATAGCTGATGCTCCGGAAGGATGTGGGTCTTTGAGAATTGCTCCATAGGAGCTTGAAGACATTTGAACATGTTTTGGATCACCTCTGGCACCTCGGATGTCACCAGCTGTTTGTGTGTGAGCAACTGACTCCTGCCCTCTACCTCCATGGATTAGAATTCAAGGAGCTCCCGTGCAGACACAAATTTTGTGCACACATGAATTGAGGGAAGAGGAATCCCACCTCCTCTGGGTCTGCGGCATGCACAGGAGGGAGAGGAATTGCCCCAAAGCCTCTAAGCAAAGAAGAGGCACCTGCATTGACTCATCTGAATCACTGCCCTACATGGGAAAACAACCCCCTCCCTATCACTTTCCACATGTCCTGCCTAGTAACTGGGGAGGAATAGGGATTTCCAGAGGAGGACAGTTTCACCTCTCTTAGACAACGATGCTCTGATAGGAGACATCACACTGCTGGACTCCACTGCTCTCTCTACAGTTTAGAGAGGGAAGATAGGTGATTGCTTTAGCCTGCTTCAAAGTACATTCCCCAGGAGGGACTCTGCTGCCTCTCAGGAGCTGTCAGCCCTGGAGCCCAGAGGGACATCTCGAGGAAGCCTGTAGGGCAGAGAAAGTCCTGCCTTTGGCTGTGCCTCTGCTCCTGAGCTGGGCCAGGCTCCTGGGACCGCAAGAGCTCATGGCAACCTGGCAGACTCTGCAGAGAGCTGCTCAGTCCAGAAGCAGCTCCTCTGCAAAGAGCAGCAGGGCTCAGGGCACTGCCTGAAAGTGCCTAGATGCGACAAGGCATGGCAGAGAGAAGTTCATGGCAGTCTGGAGTGGGAGGAGGGCTGAGAGCTCTTTGGGGAAGAAACGTTCACAGCCCTTAACACAGTAAGTCTCTGGCCACCAGCAACGCAGCTGTGGTTCCTAGACCTAGACCTAGACCTAAACCTGGCACATCCCACAGCTTATAGGATCTGTCAGGACAGCTCTCATGGTTTCTCTGATGTGGAAGAGGAGGATGTGCTCCAGGGCAGGGAGTATTTGCCACACCATCAGAGGGACAAGGCCTCACCGTCACCTTCTCCCAGGGATGGCCTCAGGGGTGTGAAGCCTGGGTGTGCACACATATCTGCAAGGCAGAGCAGTGTCCCTGTGCCCTGGGGTACTGTGTGCCTGGGGCAGTGACTGCTGTGTGCAGGGGTCAGCACTCGGCCTGCCCGGGGAACTCCCCACGGTGCAGCAGGGAGAAGCTCTGGCTGGAAGGAGCGACAGCCAGCAGGGCAGGTTCATTCTGCTGTAGAGAGGGTACTGCATAGGTCGGGGCTGCTCACAGCTCTGCCTCACCATGAGGACCTTTCCAGATGGGGACTTTTCAAGAGGAAGGGTGAGTCACTGGGTACCTGAAAGGGAAGCAGCTTTTCGGAGTCTGTGATGTTAGTTTCCACCACTGGCCGGGGGGAAATGGAAACAGGTTTGGGGGTTTAGATGTGGGAATGAGACTCCTAAAATGTTACTCCGAAAGATCAAGAGGTCTGTGAGGAGCCTCCAAAAGCCCCTTCATTCCCTCTGCCCACCATCCCCCCACCTGCAAGCACCAACATCTCTTTTGCAGTTATCATCATTCTCATCAGAGCTTTTCTGAGCTGCAGTCCCCACTGCCCCGAGGGAGGAAATGTCCAACAGCAGCTTCCTCACCGAGTTCCTCCTCCTGGCATTTGCGGACAAACGGGAGCTGCAGCTCTTGCACTTCTCCCTCTTCCTGGGCATCTACCTGGCTGCCGTCCTGGGCAACATCCTCATCATCTCTGCCATAGCCAGTGACCACCGCCTCCACACCCCCATGTACTTCTTCCTGCTCAATCTCTCCATCCTGGACTTTGGCTCCATCTCCACCACTGTCCCCAAATCCATGGCCAATTCCCTGTGGAACACAAGGGCCATTTCCTACTCAGGATGTGCTGCCCAGGTCTTTCTGTTTCTTTTCTTCATTTCATCAGAATATTATCTCCTCACTGTCATGGCCTATGACCGCTATATTGCCATCTGCAGACCCCTGCACTACGGGACACTCATGGGCAGCAGAGCTTGTGTCCAAATGGCAGGAGCTGCCTGGGCCAGTGGTTTTCTCAATGCAGTGCTGCACACTGTGAACACATTTTCAATTCCACTCTGCCAAGGCAATGCTGTGGAGCAGTTCTTCTGTGAAATCCCCCAGCTCCTCAGGCTCTCCTGCTCTGACTCCTACTTCAGGAAAGCTGGGGTTACTGCGGTTAGTTTTTGTGTAGCTTGTGAGTGCTTTGTGTTCATTGTGCTGTCCTACGTGCAGATCTTCAGGGTCGTGCTGAGGATCCCCTCCGAGCAGGGCCGGCACAAAGCCTTTTCCATGTGCCTCCCGCACCTGGCCGTGGTCTCCCTGTTTGTCATCACTGCAATGTTTGCCTACCTGAAGCCCCCCTCCATGTCCTCCCCAGCTCTGGAGCTGGTGGTGGCTGTTCTGTACTCAGTGGTGCCTCCAACACTGAACCCGCTCATCTACAGCATGAGGAACAAAGAGATCAAAGAGGCACTGAGGAAATTGATTCAACGTGTAGTATTTTACCACTCATAGGCTGCCCTTCTCTCTTCATGAACGATTCCCAGTTTCTCTCAGGCTGGCTTATGCTTTTCTTTGCTTGTTTATTATATCTGAAAATCATTTCTGTACACAGATATTTGTATTTATCACACTTCTCCAGAGGCATGAACCTGGTCTGCCTGACCAGAGGCCTTCTGTGCCTGGGTCGGAGCTGGTTGCTGTGACAGCATCTCTGTACTAAAAAGGGATCTTCCCAGTGCAGTGCCTGAAGGCTGGGCTCGTCTTACACTAGGAAGGGAGGTTGGAGAGCAGCAGGAGTTGCTGGAGGAGCCCCAGCACCAGGACACTTGTGCTGGCCTCGGGAGTGGGGCTGGTTGGGAGGCAGCTGAGGTGGCAGCTGTCATCCTAGAGACAAGAGCAGGGGGGCAAGAGAGTGACTGGCTTCCATTTCCTAGTGCCACTGGAGGTTTTAGGGCTGGTGGGGAGGCTGACACCCACTCTCTGCCACCCCAGGAGCTGCTGTGCCCATTCGAGGGGCTCAGGCTTGGTGTCAAGTATGCAGATACCTGCAGCATCCTCTGGTGGACACTGCTGTGGGGTGATTCCCAGACTGTCCTGCTCTGCTGGGATGGGCTGGGAGAGGCAATGGGAGGTGGGGAGAGCTGGGGAGGGGCCTGAAGTGGGCTGGAGAGTGCCTGGGGGTGGCAAATACCAGTCTTCAGATAACTTGTGTGAAGAGGCAGGGTGGGCGAACACACCAGTGTGCTTGGGTTGCAGAGCCAGGCTTCATGGCGAAGGAGCTGAGATATAAAAAGTGCACAAGAGTGTGGTCTGTGCCCTCTGCCTGCTTCCTCTGCAGACCTTGTGGGGCACAACCAGGAGAGACTTTCAGATGTGGCTGAAGAATGACTAGTGGTCCTCCCTCTGACGCCAGTCTCCCACTGACATCTTCCCATCGAAGGCGGGCTTCCATAGGGCGTCTGAGCCCCTGCGTCAGAGCTCAGTCCTAAGGAAAAGTGTCTAAGGAGCCATGTCATAACTTGATGCTGCCTGGATACACCCAGTGCAATGCACTATTGCCTTCTGCCATCCTCCATGCAGATGCATGCCACACCAGGGCATCATTTCCTCGGTGCACAAGAAGTCTAGGTTGGGCTCCATGACTCTGTACTTGCTGTCCTGAGAAAATGATTCAGAGAAGAGCCATGGTTGGGATGGCTTTGCCACACTGTGATGGAGGCTGTGCTGTGCTGGAGTGGCTGGCAGTGCCCAAGGGCATGGGAGGGATTTGCTGGAAGTAGTTTGGGAAGTGGCTGTCGTGATCACCCAAGAAAACCCAGTTTGTCCAGCTGTGCACATTGTTCCAAGGAGTGCAGAGGAGGGAAGACGTTTATGGTGGGTGGAGGGGTAGGGCTTGAGGTTTCAAAGTGCTGCTGAGTGCTTTAGTAGGTGATGAAAGAGACCTCATAATCAACAAAAGAGGGCAGGAGGGGGCCCACCCCAAGTGTGTGCACACAAGGACACAAGGACAACAAGGCAGGGCAGGAGCAATCCCGGAGGTTTCTGGAGTGCAGTGATGATAACACTGTGACACGGGTGATCACGGAGTCAACGAGGGCAGGCACTTTGCTGGACCTGATACTCACTGACAAGGAAGAACTGGTTGGGGTTTTCAAGACTGGGGGCAGCCTTGGCTGCAGTGACCATGAGATGGTGGAGCTCGGGATCCTGAGAGGAGGGAGGAGGGCAAAAAGCAGGATCACAACCCTGGGCTTCAGGAGAGCAGACTTCAGCCTCTTCAGGGACCTGCTTGGAAGAATCCCATGAGATACAGTCCTGGAGAGAAGGGGGAGATCCAAGAGAGCTGGCTGATTTTCAAGGATCACCTCCTCCAAGCTCAAGAATGGTCCATCCTGATAATCAAGAAACAAAGCAAAGGTGTCAGGAGGCCTGCATGGATGAACATGGAACTCCTGACTGAACTCAAGCATGAAAAGGAAGCATACAAGAGGCAGAAACAGGGACAGCTGACCAGGCAGGAATATGGAATTGCTGTCCAAGCATGCAGGAAGCCAAAACCCACCTGGAGCTGACTCTGGTGGGGGACATGAAAGGCAACAAGAAGGGCTTTTGCAGGTATATCATCAGCAAAAAGAAGACTAGGGAATATGTGGTTGCAGCACAGAATAGGGCAGGGGACATGGTAACAAAGGACATGGAAAAGGCAAAGGTTTACAGTGCCTTCTTTGTTTCAGCCTTTCCTGGTGAGACATGGCTTCAGGAATCTCAGGCCCCTGAGACCCATGGGAATATGAGAGGTGAAGATTTACCCTTGGTGGAGGAGGCTCAGATTAGGGAAGATTTGAACAAACTGGACATACACAACATCCACTGCACTCCCCTCCTCCACCCAGCCAGTCTTTCCATCACAGAGGGCTATCAGGTTGGTTAAGCATAATTTCCCCTTGGTGAGTGCAGGCTGACTACTCCTGATCACCTTCTTATCCTTCATATACTTGGAAATGGCTCCCAGGATGAGCTGCTGCACCACTTTCCCAGGGATTGAGGTGACGCTGACTGGCCTGCAGTTCCCTGGGTCCTCTCTCTTGCCCTTTTTGAACACTGGAGTGACATCTGCTTTCTTCCCGTCCTCAAGCACCTCTCCTGGTTGCCATGATCTGTCAAAGATAATTGAGAGTGGCCCAGCAGTGATGTCTGCCAGCTGCCTCAGGACTTGTGGATGCATCCCATCAGGGCCCATGGACTTGTGTAAGTTTGCTGAAGTGATCCCTAACCCAATCCTCCTCCACCAAGAGAAAGTCTTCCTTTCTCCAGATTCCCCCGCCCCGCCCCAGACTCTAGGTCCTGGGATTCCCGAGGACCAGTCTTACCAGTGAAGACTGCTAGGCACGGAGGGCCAGATTCATGGCTCACTGTGGTGGCAGTGGAGATGGTGAATGGGCTCCCACTCACCTGCCCGGGGCTGTCATACATGAGACAGGGCCAGTGGCAGACACCATCCTTCTGGCAGGGAATCTGGAGGCAGCTCGGAGAGCACATGGGATCTCCAGGGACACCACGTGCTGGGGGCGTGCAGTGGATGGAGCCTCTCAAAAGGAGAGAACATTTGATGCGTAGCTGGAAAAGGTAAAGACCTGTCCCCTTGCAGTGGTAAATTCCAGCTCTGATTGTTCATTCCAGGCCTGATGTCGGCATCTGTATCGAGGGGGAAGAACCAGCCCTGAGCAGCCTCTCTCCTGGCCCAGACCCCCAAAGACCCTTGGAGGACAGCGGTCTGCTGACCCCTGTGTGGGGCACAGCCAGGGCTAGGCAGGGACTGGGCACTGGTGGGAGGCTGCCAAAGCAGGAGGGCTGCGGGGGGATGGGGCACATCATTGGGACTGTGCCAGGGGGATGTTTCCCCACCCCTGAAGGTACCCTGCCCTGTGAAGTGCCTGCAGGGCAGGTCTGTGGGACCACGTGCAGGGCAGCAGGGCTGGGTGCAGGCTGGAGCCAGGACACTCCTCACTGCTCCATTGCCAAGAGGCAGCTGTGCTGCACAGAGCAGGAACCAGCTCTGCAGGCCCTGCAGGCCCTGGGAAGCTCATTCGGGTGAGCAGCGTTAAGGCAAGGGCTGGGAGCCAGCTGGCAGCTTGGGAGCCCATTGGGGAAGGCCTCCTGGCACTGGTATCACAGCCCAGCCCCACTCTGGCAGCCGGCAGAGCATGCCCTGGGGCTGTGCCACATCATGATGGCCCCTGGCACTGTAGGCCCAGCTCATCCCCTCTGTGGGAGACCTCCAACAGAGCCATTTCCCATCCCTGTCCCAGGCCTGGCCTCCGAGGGTTCTCTCCTGTCACTCACCCATGCCCTGGGGACAGCTGAGACCATTTCTCTCTTGGGAACCGGCTCCACAGGCAGTATCCAGGGCAGAGCCATCTCTGCCAGGTCCCAGACCCCAGAGCAGCACCTCCATTGCACTCAGGTATCTCCCGCCTCTCCCTCCCACGCTGCTGAGGCCCCCAAGCTGCCCCTGGACCCAAGCAAGACAGGGCTCGCTAGTGATCCTAACTGGAAGACTATTGTACATCGAGGAGTTGGTGATCCACATAACGGGTAACCTGAGCAGGCATAGGCATGTGCCGTGCTGTGCTGCACCTTGCTGCACGTACAGCTTGGCCTTCAAGCCTGTGCTGTGCTGCACGTGTCCCTTGGCTGCAGGACAAACTTTCTTGTCGTATTGTAACACCTGCCTGTAGACAGCTCCCATTTGCTCTTGGCAATTCCACCACCTGTGTGCCCTTGTCTTTATCTCAAGAGAAGGAGCAAGTTCTCATGCAAACCTCCTTTTGACACTATAAATGATGAATAGGATTGTTTTCTTCTGAGGAAATCCTGTAAGAGCCCTAAAGAGCAAGATGTTGGTGAACCTCTCCATGGATGGGATCTGCACCGTGTGCTGTGCCATGCCACGCCCAGATTGGAGGTCTGTCCAGTGCTGCACAGCTTGGGGTTCTCAGCATCTAAGAGGACGTAATATTATCTTTCCTCTTTTTCCTTCTTGTGTTAGCTCCACTAAATGGTATTTTAAGCAATACCTTATAGAGTCTGAGTGCCTTTCTTGCTGGGATCATAAGAAACACTACCCTGGTGCCTTGCACTGGTATGGAACAGGCTCTCCCTCCTGATCATTGCAACAGCTGCCAGGAGCCCAAGAGGCACCCTGGGATGGGAGGTGCAGGGTGAGCAGCGCCAGCCCCAGTGCTCCCCCAGCAGCCCCTCTGAAGCCAGAGCAGCCCCCAACAGTTGTGGCAGGGACTCGCTGTTGGTCACGGAGTGTCTAGGATGTGCCTGGAGCTGAAACCACAGGCATCGCTCTTTAGAGTGCCCATAGATGAAATGCAGAGTCCAGGTGCGCAAGAGTGGCAGCTCACCAGAGCATTCCCTTCTACTTCATATTCTTTCAGGATTGCTCTCTAGTGAGTGATTCCCTACCTGGGGTTTGTGGGAGGAGCTGTTGGAGACCTGCTCACTTCCCCTCAGTCCTGCTCTGCTCTGTTGTCAGCCCACGGGCACTGCCACAGTCCCTCTGGGCTGGGTAAAGGTGAGTCTCCATGTGCCCTCCTCTGACCCCAGGTCGGAATAAGCAGTGCCTGTCTCTGCTCAGTCCAAAGCAGGTGCTCAGAGCAGGCTGGGGGAACAGAAGGAGAAGGTGCAATAGGCACAAGGGCACAAGCAGCAGCAAGGGGCATTTCAGCTGGGTATTAGGGAAAAAACTGTCAGCATAAGAGTGGAGCAGTAGTGTCAGCATAAGTAGTGGTGCAGGGGCCCAGAGATTTTCAGAACTTGTCTGGACAAAGTACTGACCAACACAATCTAACTGGGAAGTTAGCCATGCTCAGAGCAGAGGGTGTGGATATAGACCTCCAGATATCCCTCCTGACCCAGATCCTCTAGGATGGGGAAGAGGTCCCAGGGCATGGTAGCACACTCCCATGGGGATGAGACCTTTCTACAAGTTTGCCACTGGTAGATGAGGAGCTCTCTGTCACTCTCTCGTCTCTGAGAGGTGGGACTCAACCACATGCTGGTCCCTGTGACAACCCTCAGGGACTGCCTTTCCTGAGGAGTGAAGGTGCCCTGAGGACCATCCTCAGCTCTGAGCAGCTGGGAGTGGTGAAGCCACAATGCTCAGTCTGCAACAGCAGCAAAGGGGCAGAGCAGCAAGAATGGGTACAGGGAGGGGAAACGGGAGAGATGTGGCTCTCAATCAAGAGGCAAGTACAGCAGCCAGTGGAAAAGCTCTTCCATTTCCCACCTGCATCATTTGGCTGTGCATTTGAGCCTTCCCCAGACACAGTCCCAAGAGCCACTAGCCAGCCCTGACCTTCTGGACCCTGGCATTCACAGTTCCCCATTACTACTGTGCTGCCACCATGGATGGTCTTGGGTGCAGACTTCTCCCAGATGTGGCTGCAGAATTTCACCAGTTGCTCCTGGAATTCAGGCTCGATCTCACTGTTATGAAGCTCTTCCAAGGGTGGCAGGTCCCTCTTGCTGGCCGGCTAGTCAAAACCAAAGCACTTCCAGTCTGGGGAGATCTGGTGGAGGCATTCCCGGGAATGGTTATAGAGCTGGGTTTCCCGGCTGCTACCTGCGGAGGTAGGCCAGGGAGCAAGCTCACAGGGCTTGGGCTTTTGTTGCCTTATGCTGAAATGCAGCTGTCCAGAGCTGGACACATCCTGCCCTTCCTGAAGTAAAGCACTGGCAACAGCACCATTCCCCTACCAGGCTTTAACTTCAGCACATTCTCCAGGTACGCGTCCTCAGAGATTTCCTCCCCATCCACCTTCAGGTGCAATGTGAAGTCCCGCACGGCCCAGACAAAGGTCAGGAAGAACTAGGAAACTTTATCTGAATCCTCCAGTTCATCTCCACTCTCCCGAGGTGTTGCTTTCACCTTTACATCCTCCGTCAGCTTTGTCACATAGCTGGGGAGCTGGCTAAGGAAACAGAGACCCTGGATCCTCATGCAGGGAGGGGCTAACCCTAACTCTAACCCCACCCTCCCCACCCATCAGCATTTGATGGGGAAAAGGGGAGATTCTGCAGGGACAGAGAGCAGCCTGGAGTCACCAGCAGGAGTAGGGCTCAAACCCTCAGCCCTGAGATCTGGAGCACAGGATCCCTGAGGATCCAGAGCCTGGTCACTGGGCATCACTAGCAGGCTCTGATCTCCCCATAAAAAGCAGCCGTTTGAGGAGCTGAGATGTGTGAACCCCTTAGCTACTGCTGAGGGAGATGGGGCATCCCTGGTGCTGCTGCCCCACTGAGGACACTGCAGCCGGTCCATGTCTTGCTGGTCGATGGTGCCCTTGCTGTTATAGACCAGAGTGCGGGACAGCAGTACAGCTAGCACAAAGATCCATGCGTCATTCTTGGTGTTTCCCTGGAACAAACAGCCTTGGCTCATACCAAGAAACTCTGTGCAAGGCCCCCTAAGAGTGAGCAAAGCCCCAAATCCCCAGGCCCTGAATGCCTAACCATGGGCCATGGCAGGGTCAGCTTTTTGGAGAGACCCCCACACGCGACATCACCATGTCTTCCTATAGCCGCTTTGTCTTCAACTCTTAACTCTGAGAGTCCCACAGGCTTCTGATTATTAAAGGACTCCCTGAGCTCCCCATTCCTGGTCTGCTGAAGTTTACCAGCAAGTGCTGAGGAATTTGGCAGCTTGTCAACCTCACGAGCCTTCTCCTAGCTCCTCTGGCTGTCAGCACCACAGAGACAGCTCCAGTTCAAAAGCCTGGAGCTCCCTGCCAGCCACCGGATCTCAAAAGGCCCACCAGCTTGATGGCTGCTGAGTAATCAAAGATCCAGAAAGAGAGGGAGAGTGGCTGTGAAGAGGCGGTGTCCCACAAACCGTCATGGGCCCAGCCACAGACTGGCTCCAGTCCCCTGCAGACAGCCAGCATCCCAGGCAGAATGAGGGCTCTGACAGGCAAAGGCAGAGGTGAAGGATGCCAGACAGGAGGACTTCCTCAGCCAGAAGACTTTATCCAGTTAGCGCTACACTGGCCTCCTTCCCCACAGCCTCTGTCTCTTCCTGGCACACCAGTGCAGGCAATGAGAACACCTTGAGTCCTGCCACATGCCTGGGCCCTTGAGAGCTTCCACAAAGTTCTCTGTAGGCACAAAAGGAAGCCTCTGCTTCTCCCACGCCTTCTCCGCATCACCCCGCCCTTCAGTGCCCAGGAGCACCAGCGTGTGTCCAGGCTGACAGGGCTGAGGCACACACCACAGCCAGATACCTTTGGTATGGGCCTGCATGGGGAAGGCCAGGGAGAAACCTGTGGAGGGGATGCAAGGGGCTCAGCAGTGTCAGCTACAGAGCAGGAAAACGGTGGCATCTTTGCCGCCCAGGGCCAGGACCTGTGTGGCTCCCCACCTCTCTCATCCATCCTCTCACAACCCAGCCTGTTCATGAGGTGGGACTTGCCAGCGCAGTACAGCCCTGTGATGGCCACCACCACCACCAAGGGCTGTGCAAACTATGACAGCACCTGCAGGGTCTTCTGCTGCCCCACCAGCCCCTGCCTCTGTGTGCTCTCAATCAGGCACCTGGGCACTTCTATGGAGGTTTCAGATGCCATTGCTCATGGCAAACACAGCTTGCAGAGGGGACAGTGAAACAGGTATTTGAGGCCTTCAGAAAATCACCATAGTTTGTTATCTCCATCTTTAGAAGTGAAAAGAAAAGAAGAAGCATTTTAAGCTCTTCATGGACTATAAAGGGAGCAAAAGATGTTAAGCCAGAGGCAGAGTCCAGCTGTGCAGTTGTAGCAGGTCAAAGGAAGCCATGATACTTATTCCATGTATTATCCTTGGGAATTACAAAACCATGTGCCAAACTCCTTGGCAAATTCCCCATTAAAGCTGTTAGTCTTCCTGAGAATGATGTGCTATAACCTTGCATATTTCCAGAAATGGCTTTTGATTCTACAGCTTCCTCCTGCTTGTGAGAGCTGGCTGTACAAATAATCAGTAATCAGTTCAGCTCCCCACAACATCATTAGTTTTCTGTGTGCCTGAAACGCTATGCCTTGATGTTTTCTGCACTGAAGTCCCATAAGGTTCAGAGGCTTGATCCCAAGAGGAGCTATCAGAGAGATGGAAATTTTCCTTTGTTGGAAAGAAATGTGATTGTTTCCGTGACAGGGAGGACTATATAAAGGTTTCCTGACACCACTGAACAGAACAAATTCATCCTCTTTGAAAGTGGTGTACTATATGTGATCAACTATACTACTCTAATACTTCAGCTTTGGAAAGATATAGTATATTCAGCTAGGATTTGGAATGAAGAAAACTTATTAGAAAAACTTTTTTGAATTAAAAAAGGAAAACAGGATTTCAGAATGATCTTCACTTAAAAACTAGGTAACCAACTTCTCTTGCCTCCCTCCCTCCCTCTCTCCCTTCCTACCTCACTCCCTTCCTTCCTTCCTCCCATTTTCTTTTCTCGCTGTCCTCAAACACACCATTCCTTTCAGTGAGCTGGTACACAGGTAGCAGCTCTGGCATCAGTACTGGCCATCTAGGTTACAACAGTTTCTAGTATTGGTTGCAAGAGCTGGGGTGGAAAATCAAGGAATTCTTTTGTGTCCCTTTCCGGACTCAGTGTCTGATCTCTTCCATTCATGAGGCAGCATCAGCTGCTGCTGCACCTTATGGAAGAGGACTCTGGGGAACGGAAATAACAGCTCAGGACAGAAAGACAGCAAGCTACTGCTGAGTTCTTCTCTCTTTCCCTGCAGAGATGGATAACCAGACAGAGGTGAGCAAGTTCATCCTGCTTGGCCTGTCCAGCCCTCAAGGGCTGCAGCAGTTCCTGTTCATGCTCTTCTCCCTGCTCTACCTGTCCAGCCTGCTGGGGAATGTGGCAATTGTGACTGTGGTGATATGTGAACCTCGGCTACGCATCCCCATGTACTATTTCCTCTGCAACCTCTCCTGCCTGGATATTTTCTACTCCACCGTTACCATCCCCAAGATGCTGGCTGGGTTCCTCTGGGGGCACCAGGGTATTTCTTACACTGGCTGCCTAAGCCAGCTCCACTTCTTCCACTTCCTGGGCAGCAGCGAAGCTTTGCTGCTGGCTGTCATGGCCTATGACCGCTTTGTGGCCATCTGCCACCCGCTGCGCTACACCCTGATCATGAGCCCACGGGCCTGCCTGCTGCTGGCTGCAGCCGCTTGGGTTACAGGCTTCCTTCATGCTCTGATGCACACAGTCATGACCTCCCGGCTCCATTTCTGTGGCCCCAACCACATCCACCACTTCTTCTGTGACATCAAGCCCCTGGTGAGACTAGCCTGCAATAGCAACCAGCTCAACCTGCACCTGCTCAGCATTGTCACAGGGAGTATTGTGATAGGCCCCTTTGTCTTCACACTCTTTTCTTACCTGTACATCTTTTCCTTCCTCCGACTGAAAGTCCAGTCGAGGGAGGGGAGGAGGAAATCCTTCTCCACTTGCATCTCCCATCTCACAGTAGTGGCCTTATTCTATGTCCCTGCTGTTTTTAACTATGTGCCACCTTCCTCAGGGAGTTCACCCAGGCGGGACATGATAGCCACCCTTATGTATAATGTTGTCACCTCTGTCCTCAACCCTTTGATCTACACCCTGAGGAATGCGGAGGTGAAACGTGCCCTAAAGAGAAGACTTTTCTCCAGACAGTTACTAGTGCAGAAAATGTTCTGCCTTGCAGCTTGCGTGGGGTAGTAGGCAATGGACAATGCAATCAGAGGAGCTTTTGGCTCAAGAATGTCTTGTGCAGAAATCTGCTTTTCACTGCCAACAGCCTGGGTCCCTTCAGAAAAATCCTACATATTGCATATGGCCCTGTGTCTCCTGTCTTGGGCAATATCAGTGCATAAAGAGTGCATGTTGGTGGAACAGCCATTCCCATTCCTCCAAGTGGAGAAGAGAAGCAGCTCCAGAGAGTGATACTTCAATAAAAACACCTTTTTTACAGTGATTTACCCTCAAACATCACTTGATCTTCTTTCTTTCTTTCTTTCTTTTGGTAGCTGAATCCCACCCCAAGTCAGAGCTGTCAAGAGAAGTCAGGACATGATTCATCTTTTCCTAAAGCCGACAGACAAGGAGGATTCAGTTGTTTTTGTTGGATCCAGTTGGCCATGTGCAGACATGTATGTCATGCCACTTGAAATACTCTGTGTATCTCAGCTGGTGTCTCTCAGCTGCTCCAGAAAGGCACAGGTCCTGCGCCAGATCTACCAGCCCTGTATGGCTGTCAGCTATCTTAGGGCATCTGAGATGGTGCTAGACACCTATGTTGGGCAACTGAATCCCACCCCCATTGCCTAGATTCACAGTGGTTAAAACTGCTGTTCAGGCACTTGTCTCACAGGGAGGAAGGTACATTTGGAACCCCAAATGTAGGTGTCCTAATCTCAGATTGAATCTCACCCTTAATCTCAAAATGAGTGGGAATGGTGGATTCCAGTTGAAGAAAGCTTCCAGAACTGATCCTTAGGGCTTAAAGGTAAGGTGAGCTTGGGTGATGGGGATTAAGACTAACAGCTGGAGAGATCTTTTGATTCTTACCTGTCCTACAGGTTTTTTCCACATATTCATAAACTTTACCAACATGCCAGGTGTGTTTCACACAATATCTACTTGCTCAACACATTCCATGTTGAGACTCCTACCATAAGCCTTAAAAAGGCTGCTTCTAGTATTGTTGTTATTATCATTTTTAACAGTATTATAGAATGATGATGATGATGATGATGATGATAGTAAATATTTCTATTAGGGCCTCAAGTAATCCCTGAATGCAAAATTTTCATGCCATGTGCTTGAAGGTGTCAAAAGACATTCTTCCTCTCCTAAACAATGCTCCAGACCAGATACTGTCAGAGACAGTGTCCCAAGGGTCCTGACCGCCTGTTCCCATAGGACCACTCTTTGAGTCTGAGATCTTGTAAGTGTTTTTAGGTCTTTAAGAGTTAATATTTGTTTCTAACTGGCCAAAGACAATGTGAGTGCTCCCTTGCAACCCACCATTCTGCATGCATGCTGTATCCTTCAGCAGAGGCAATGACTTGAGCCAGATCACCTGTGAAATCCCCTTACTGTCTTGCTCCAGTTCATCCTTCTGTGAAAACAGGCTTCTTGGGTTTGTTTTTAGACATGGACTCTTTTATATGCATAATAATGCTCTATGTTAAGCTCGTCACTGTGGGTCTAAGACTACCTTCTGTAGGAGGGTGGTGTGATTTATATTTTTGTGCCTTGCTGCTGCCTCCTTCCTTGTTCACAGTGCTATATACACCTATACCTATATATACCTCTACCTATACCTAGCCACTAACTTCATAGTAGCTCTTTGTTTGTTTGTTTGTTTTTTACTGCGCGGTGTCTGCATTGATTAATGCAGTCATCTACAACAGGAGCAAAATGAGATCCCATGCTTTCTTAGGAAGCCGGTTGCGAGGGGTGGGGCAAGGTCAACAAGAAGCAGCTTCCAGTTTTCTCCCAGTTGCTACTCTTTTCTTATTGTTCAACCTTAGCCAGTGCCTGTTTTTCCTAAGAATGCATTTTATGGAGAAGCAGATTACACTGTGCCCAGAGCTGCACAGTAACTCCTCTGCATATCGTTTCTGTGGCTTGTTAACACTTGCAGAACATATGGGCCAAACACTGGACTAAACTGTGAGTTTATGTGTTGGAAGGCTAGTCACCATCAATACAAAGAACAGATGATCAGTGATGGCAGAGGAATGCCAGGAGCCTAATCACTGCAAAGGAGCACCCAGATTTGGACATTCCTGGGGCAGCGATTATGTCCCTGGGGCCTTGGAGGGGGTGTACGCTCCCAGATGAGGCCACCCGAGTGACTCTCCTTGACAACGTTGTGGACTGGAGGGGTTATTGCCTAAAGGGGACTGGGGAGAAAGAAGCATGAGAGAAAAGAGTTTAAAATGGACTGGCCGAGTGCGAACAGGGCAGCACGTTTGTCTAGCCATGTGCAGCACCTGATCAACCCTACCTAGCCAAGTGAGTGAAAAAACCACCAGAGTAGTGTCCCACTTCTTCTCCTCTCATGTGCTTTCAGAGAGGTCCATTCAGACCTCTTATGTCTCTTCTCAGTGCCAGACTAGAGTCAATCTCAATAGGGTCTTCTTTCCCCACTGCTTGCACCAAGCCCATTCCCTTGGCTGTGGTTTCACTGGATGGTAGACAGGGACAGGGAGAATCTTGTTGATCCATTCATGAGCACCACGAGTTAGATGATGTGGCATGTGGCTATTTATTAAACACCTACGTACACCTTATGTAAACACCTAGCTAGGTCCCTTTTCCAGGTTAAAGTGATCCAGCCAACCTAGAGTTAGCTGGTGGTGATGACATGATCGTGAGAAAGATTGCCCAGTCAAGTATTTGTCCATTTATTTGGGTAAGCTGGCCCTCTGACAATTTATCCTCTGAATATGTGAACAATGTCCAGGACTGAAGTTTCTCCTGCAACTCTGGTCTTGATAGTCCAACCCAAGGGTTGTTCCAAAGACTCCGATATTTCTCAGAGTTGCCAGGTTGTATCGTATTGAGATTTGAACCACACAGTGTCCACAGATGACAACTGTTGATCATATGCATAGCCTTAGCAGTTTTTATAAAGAAGCCATGACACTTCTCACCTTTCCTGGGAACCACCCCCTTGCTCCCCTCCAGGCATGTCCCTGCTCCCCAGAAAGCCCTTCCCCAGATGAGGGTGTCCACGCTGGCCTGGCCAGCTGCTCCAGGTCCCCCTCCCCTGTGCTCCCTGCAGGGCTCCGTGCAGGCACTGCTGCTCAGCAGAGAGCCAATGGTGGTGCCACAGGGCCGTGAGGCGACTCCACTGTGCCCATTCTCGTGAGAGCAGGAAGCAGACCCAAGAGGATGGTTCTCATGCCACTGGCAGTCCCCGCCTCCCGTTTTATGTGGCTGTGGAGGGTGCTCGGAGGGCCCAGGCAGCATTTCGGAGGGCACAAGATATGTTATGGGGCTGCGCTGGAGCCAGCCTATGGCATGCCAAAGAGAGTACAAGGATGGCTCTCCAGTCTCTCTTCCCTGAGCCTGCTGGGTCTCCACGGCCTCTCCTGGGATTGCGGAGCCCTCCTTTACCTATGCATTTCCTGATTTTGCTCTTTACCGCTCGGTGACTCCACCTTGGATGGTCTCTTGTGTTGTACGGCTCCACTCACTGCCCACCCCCACTGTATGATGTTCCCAAAAATGCTCTGAGCTCCGCTGGCAGCTTATTGCCTCTCCAGGAAGATGGTCAGCCATCACCTGCCCAAACAAATGTGTCACAGCCTCAGGAAGGTTACTCTGGGATCCTTAACCATCTCCACTGACACAGGGCCCCAAAAGTGAACCCTGAATCTAAACCTGGTTCCCTAACAGCTTACAATGGGACACTGAACACATCAACCTGAGCCCGTGGAGAATGAAACCAAAGCAACAAGCCCTTTTGGGATACCATTCCATCACCACTTTTGTGACTCCAATTTTGGAAGAAGAGCCAAGTGCACAGGCACCGCACTGAGGAAATGGCTTTACATTGAGTAGATGCTATCAGGGAGGCCAGGTATGCCTGAGAAAATGGAGCCTTCCTGTCCTCACAGGTTGCATTCTTGCCTTGGGCAGTCAAGGGCTGAAACAGAAGAGACCTCCTGGTAAAAAAAGAAGCACTGTTCCCCCAGCCCACCTCTGCCACCCCAGCCACCTCTGGCCCTCCTGCCATGCCCTGGATATTCCCATGAGAACCTCACAATGCCCGCCTCATGCCCCTCACCAAGCAGATTGCTGCAGCACAAGTGACCTCACAATCTACAGCGCAGCCCTCACACCTTCACCGCCACCTGCCTCTTGCCTGCCTCTGCCCTCTCCCCTCAGCTCCACGCCCCTGCACTCCAACACCCCACCTGCCCTGCTCTTCTTCTGCCTCCCAGGCCCCCAAGCCCTTCCAGCTCGCCTTACAAGAAGGCTGGGTGCTTAGGGGCTGCGCCAGAGCAAGTTTGGCCTTAGGCTTCAGGCATGCGTGCAGGCTTTGGGCTTTGTGCTTAGTGGGGTCAGGCAAAGCTTTTGGCTGCTGGCTCAGTGTAGGGCTTGGCCTTGGTGCTCAGGGTTTGCGGTAGGGGCTAGAGCTTTGGCAGAGGGCTGTGGGTTGGAGTGGGGGTGAGGGCTCCAGCCCGGTCCAGGACTTGAAGGAATGCAATAAGGGCTTGGGATGAGCTTCAGGCAAAGGGGCAGAATTTGGGAAAGGGGGCAGAGACTGTGGCTTCAGTGTAGACTTTTGGGTTTGGCCTTGGCAAATCGAGAAGGGCAAGGAGGCAAGGCAGAAGGGTAGGGCCTCACCACTAAGCTGAAGCCCTACCCTTCCGCCTTCCCTCCTTCCCGTCCTCTACTCGTTAGAGGCCAAACCCAAACCGCTACGCTGCAGCCTGAATCCTTACCCCCTACCTTCACTCTTGCCCTGTGTCTGAAGCTAAGGCCTAGCCCTCATTGCTTGCCTTCAAGTGCTAGAGCACGCTCTAGGTCTCAGCCCCACACAAACACACACCTCATCCCACAAGATTGTCCCATTCCCAAAACCCTCAGCAGAAACATGAAGGCCAGCACTCAGCCATCACCCAAAAGCTTTCCCAAAGCCCAGCAACTGCAAAGCACAACCTCCCCACTGATGCCTGAAGCCTAAGCCCTATGCTGCTCCCGCAAAGACCCTATCCCTGCAGGCATCTTGTAAGCCTAGTGCCAAGGCATTTGGGGCCTGGCAGGCAGAGGCAGAGGCAGAGGCCTGGCAGGGCTGGTGTTTGGTCTTGGAGTGAAAGCGCCTGGAGATGAGAGCAGAGGGCAGAGGCAGGCGAGGGGGAGCTGCAAGTGCAGGGGTGAGGGCTGGGCTGTTGGTTGTGAGGTCCCTTGTGGTGCAGGAAGGCGATTGGTGGGGAGCAGCAGGCTGGCATTGTGAGGTGGTGCCAGGAAGGGCGGGGTCATGGCAGGAGGGCAGAGAGGTTGGGGAACATCAGAGGCAGGGGCAGGTTTTGGGGGAGAGCGCTTGGGTGCTGATGAGGAGGTGCTGTGTGTGCGCTTAGGTGAGCAGCCCAAAGCTGAAGGCCGGCGTGGGAGCACATGAAGGGCCCGAAGCTCTTGGCCAAGAGACAGCAGCTGTGTTGGGGAGGTCAGGAGGCTTCAGGTACTGGGGATGCCACAGACACAGGGCCCGCGAGAGCTGCTCTGGCAGGGCCAGACCTGAAGCCTCACCACTAAGCTGAAGCCCTACCCTTCCGCATTAGCTCCTTCCCCTCCTCTAGTCGCTACGTGTAGGGGCAGACAGCGAGGGATCGGACAAGACAGAGTTAAGAAGCCAAAGGCCATGGGCTGAACAGATAGCAGTATGGGAACATAGGGAGTAACCACACAGAATGAGGGAGTGATGATGGGAACATGACCTTCGGGCAGGTATAATGTGGTGCTTGCAAGGACAATAGAAAGTACCTTAAATCACTGTGGGAAAGTGTCTATCCGGGGTAGAGCTTATATAAAGGGCTTGCTTGCTTGAATAAAGTTGATTCTGATCCAGCACATCGGAGTCCATGAATCAGAGCGCCACAAATGGCTCCCGAAAAGGGACCGAAGACTGACTTTGTCCAGGGCTGTAGAGGCAGCGGTTAGCTGAACCGGTGGCAGAGCCCGGCTGAACAAAGCTGCTGAAAGGAAGCAGAAGGGGAGCCGCTGAAAGGAAGCGGCATTGCGTGCAACAGGTTACCTACCGCTGGACGGAGGTAAACGGCCAGGAACACGTGGGAGCCATGGGAAATGGAATCTACCCGCAAGATAGGTCCGTGCTAAACGTAATGCAAAAGACTTTGAAACAGCACAGCAGAGAGATGCCCCCTCAAGATCTCAAAATGCTATTAGCGTGGGCACACTTGAACTGTCCCGAGGTGAATTCCGGTACGATTTATAGCCTCAGTACGTGGGACTCAATCGGAGTTAAGCTGTGGGATGCGGCAACAAGAACCGGTAATACGGTGGCAGGACTTTTAGCCCTGTGGCATACCATGCTTGAGACCCTGAAAGAGCATAGCAAGAAGAAAACACAGGGACCGGAGGCACCCACAGCCCCCACAGCACCTCCATCAAGCGACATGGTGGTGGGGGCGGTGGGTGGACGGGACTCCCCAGGAAACAACCCAGACAATCCATTTGACCCAGGGCCATGTCTAGAGTCACTGTGACTGGTGTGAGTGTGAACAGTACTGTGTGTGAGAGTGCGTATAGCCTGGGAACCGACCAGGGCGCCCATCGGCTGATGAAGCCGCCCGCTGTGAAGGGACAGCAGTCCTAGCGGTTAAAGACTTGGGTGGTGTGAGTGCAGTTCCCAGAGAGTGAGAGAAAGAGAGTGTGTGATCCCACCAGCCACAGGGGCTGGTGTTACTGGTAAGGAAGTGCGCTGCCTGACTTGCTTGAGATGCACTTTTCAGAAACTCAATACGGGAAATAATTTTGGCATAGAAAAGGGGACGCCCTTAGCCGAAATTCTGGAAAACCGGAGTAAGATTGATGGGACCTTAGGCAACCACTGTCGGGGCCTCTCATCGCCAAACGATCATCTGGCACCATCGGGTCAGTTCGCCTGGGATCTTTGGCACCGAGAGGCACTGAGAAGGTGAGTCTTAAATTCCCGCCTAAATTCTAAATTCTCGTTTGGTAACAGTGCACTGTAAGGGGTACGCAGGCTGGCCACCGTAAGGCGTACCAGGGGACGGGTGCGAGTCCCATCCCCAGGGTTTGAGTGGGTTTTAAGTCCCAGCTTGGTCCGGCTGGAAAGGGGAGTGCGCAGCCTGATCAGCATAAGGTGCACTGCAAGACTTTAAAACCCTCGCGCAAATACTGCTAACAGCCACTCAAGTCATGATATGGACTAGGCAGTGGCGATGACTCACAGAGACTTTGGGACTTGGACTGTAAATTATTGAACTGCAGCTGTCTAGAGGTAGCTGCTTAGCACAACTTCTATAAAACTTGCTTAGCATGTGTAGCTGAAATTGCTGGAGCCTTAGGCTGCACTCCTAGTTCAGTGAGAAAGGAGCCCGGAGCTGGTGGAGGCTGGAAAGATAAGGGAGTTACAAGCAGTCTGCATTCCTGCACTTCACACTCCGAAAGGGAGGATGTCAAGGCTTTGAAATAAAGCCTGCTTGGGTGCCAGGACCCTGGGAAGCAAAGCCTCCTCTCACTGCCGGAACAGTGTTAATTAGGGGGGTCTGGACTATCTGCCCCATCATCTGGAGAAAATGCGAGGCGACGGCGGCTTTGGTTCTACAGGGCCAGCCCAGGTCCTGTGGTCCCAGAGGGTCTCTGCGAGACGCCCCTGTTATCATTGTACCCTCTGAAATTGCCTCTTTGGATTTTGATTCTTTTGGATCGAGGACAGAGAAGACTTCTAGTCTTGAGGGCTGATCACTGGCAGCAAGAGACTGACCCCTAATGTGACTTCGACTAAGCAAATGAGATTGTGTTCTTCCCTCAGGGAAACTTCCAGATACCTTGGAATAGGCATAGAAATTGCCAGGTCTCCACTGGCAAGTTGAGCTACCTGTGACAGCTTTTTGGTGGGCCCAGGGTTGTGACAACATATTAGAGGGTGAGCTCTGGGGGAAATACTGAAATGGCAAACATCCCCTCCCAGAACCACATATGCAGGGATTGACACGCAGCTATCTGCACACACCAGGCCATGGGAGTGCATTGGTGCCATGGCAAAGGGCCATGAGATTGAGGACAAGCATTTGCCCCTCCACAAGGTGCCCCAGGGCTCTGTCGCTCTGTGCCCCGTGAGATGTGATCCCAAGGATGGGGGTATCAGAAGGGCAGGGGTCCTGCCGGACTGCTCCCCAAAGTGGAAACCACCTCCCATGGCAGGAACTGACCAAGGTGGTCCTTGTTGTACAGGGTCTGGAAGAAGAATGTGGCCTGCAGAAAGGGAAGGAAGTGCAGTCATTTCCTGCAGGAAGGAAGAGAGTGAAAACAGATAATGAAGGAAACGTGTCTCAGGGATTCCAAATCTCATCTCCAAACACCACCAGGCTATGGGCCCAATCCCCTGCTCCCACT